>NW_022605577.1:293078-295326 GCF_008692095.1 Etheostoma spectabile | reverse complement strand
TTTTATCCTGGTTAAATAAAGGTTTGAAAAGTAGAAATGTGATTGGTTGTCGCGTAAATCTTTGTTGATGTGCAATATTTTCTATGGCTCTATTTATTGGGATGGGGAAAAAAAAGTGTTTCTGATTTGGTGAAATAAAGGTTTTATAAAAATCCGTCTTTCTTGTCCACACTGTCACATGATGACAACCACACATCAGCATTTTTAGGCATTAAATGAAATATATTTAATATTTAATCTTCATCTCCTATATAAGTGCATTGCATTTTTTCAATGACGGTATTTTTAAGCTATTTATAAGCTATTTTTAAGACCCCGCCGTATTACCCCCCAACCCTACTGTTTGACTCCAATAGCATTTTGTGGATTTTAACACTCATGTCTTAGAGTCTAGACGTTCTAGGAAGTTATCACTTCATGGCCAGTAAGGACCAGAGGAATGAAGACACCGACCGATGACTTTCACAAAGTACAAGTGGCCGTGTAGCTGTTGTATTAAAACCTAGATCCTATGCTTCTGTGCTGTTTTACTGCATCTATGGTGAAACAGAAAAGGAAGGCAGTAAAAGTCCAATTTTCTGCTAATAGACAGTTTGGGTGCAGTGTGAAGCGACCCTGGGTCACATAAACAGAGCTGCATGCCAGCAGCCATCACAGTATCACAGCGTTTGTTAAAGAAGCTCTTTGGGCAACTTCTTGGTGTAAAAAATTGTGTGTCGAGTGAGAATATTGAGACAAATATCCAGTCTGAGAGACTCACTTGTTGGTCTTTATTTTGAGGTCTCTGCCTTTCTGAAGCTCATGTCCGTCTTTGTACCAGCGGAAGGAAGGGCTGGGATTCCCCGACGCCTCGCACTTCAAGTACAGCTTGTCCCCTTCCACCAGAGACTGGCCACGAGTCAGACGAAGCTTAGGAGCAGAGGCTGGACAGAGAGAGAGAGAGAGAGAGAGAGAGAGAGAGAGAGGAGACATTGATAAAGAGAGAAAAAGGGACAGTGATACATAGAGGGAGAGAGAGAGACGACAAGAGGAAGGGAAATTAGACATTTAATTGTATCTATCCATTTATGAGTGTGTGTGTTTGTGCGTGTATGCGTGTGTTTGTACGTGTGTGTGTGTGTGTGTGTGTGTGTGTGTGTGATAAAAAAATTACTTTGTGAGGGTTCAGATGTTCATGAGACACGTCAAAAAGGGAAGAAAATCATGACACACACACACACACACACACAGACACGCATAGAAACGCACAGACACAAACACACACACACCACCACACCAACACCACACCACACACACACCCACACACACAAAAACACACAAACACACGAAATATCTGAAAAGCATGGATGAAGTGAAGGCTATAGAGATAGAAATTTCTCTCAGAAACTCTGCTGTAGATTTTCACTAGGAGCAATGTGGGTGGTTTACAGGATGTGTGATGGTGTGTGTGTGGTGTGTGTGTGTGTGTGTGTGTGTGTGTGTGTGTGCGTGCATGTGATTCATCAGTCTCAGGAGAGTTTCACTCTCTCTCTTCTCTCCTTAAAAAACTACAACAGACTGCATCACTCTGACACCAGCGCAGGCAGCACAAGCACACAGAAGCTAAAGCAAAGAGACAGCTCAGTATCATCTAGTACCATTTATACACACACACTCGCACACACACACACAGTTTAAGTGATAGCACACGCTTGATCAACTGTGAGGCAATTGCTGTATAGAGCACTGCTGCATCTTTTCATTAATTCCTCCCAGTTCACACTGTATGTGCATGTGGAGCCTCAACAGACACACAAATAGCTGTAGGTATATTTCTATGTCTATAATTCTAGCACATTGTATACAACATAAAAGAAAATAACCTTTAACAGTTTTTATATTTTCATAGGAAGAAATGTGCTTTGTTTCACAGTAAGACAACTATACATGAATGGCAGCCTTCTCTTTAAAAGTGGAAGTTAATGGGGGGGGGGGGAGAAAAACAAAAACCCAGAGTGGAGGTAAAAAAAGACAGCTTCTATGAAGTACCTTCCAAACAGCTTGCACTTATGTAAGAAGGATTTAACAAGGATTTTTAGACACACAACAGAACAAGTGGCACATCTTTAAATCCAGTTCTCACATTTGAGAGTGAGATTTAGTCTTGTCACAGACCCGACACACACTCTTGATGTATAATTCCACGTCACACCAAAGTGAATCATCTCAACATCACTGGATGCTCTCTCTCTCTCTCTCTCTCTCTCTC
>NW_022605577.1:281499-293068 GCF_008692095.1 Etheostoma spectabile | reverse complement strand
TCTCAGCTTGTAATGAGTTATGCTTAAGAATAGCACTAAGAGTCACTTTCATCATATGTTTTATTGGAACAATTTGCCTGGTATTTTGGTATTTTCAAGAAACTAGTTTCTCTTCTTAGTTAAGGCTTCAGTCCATGCCCTATACTGTTTTAGGACTAGCTACACTGTTGAATCTTGACCTGACTCAACCAGACTTGGTCTTGGCTTGTGGTGTTGCCTTGTACATGCTGGACTTACATTCTGAAGCATGACTCTAAATGAATGTTGCTCCATGTCTGCTGAAAGTGTAAATAGACAACTGTTTGCTAACATGATATCCCATAACATCCCCCCCACTGGCCCAACAGCCAGAGCTGGGAACGACATGGGGACGGCAAATGTCACATTATGAGGTTTTTTTAACATTAATATGAGTTCCCTTAGCTTACCTATGGTCCCCCAGTGGCTAGAAATGGCGATAGGTGTAAACCGAGCCCTGGGTATCCTGCTCTGCCTTTGACAAAATGAAAGCTCAGATGGGCCGATCTGGAGTCAAGCCCCTTATGAGGTCATTAGGGGCAAGGTTACCTCCCCTTTCTCTGCTATGCCAGCCCAGAGAATTTGGCCCACCCATGTGAGAGAGGCATCATGTCTTTCAAACAAGCAAAGTGGTAGTTGGTCAACGCCACACCCCCAGCCTCCACCTTGACCCCCCTCTCTCCTGCTCAAAAGCTACAGACTCAGAAATGGCACCTACTAAGGAAAGCTCATTGTGGGACTGGCTCTAGTGGCTGGAATTCTGCACCAAGGCTGAATTTTGGGAAAGAGACTTGCAGACACTATTAGGGGACCACATATAGAGACTTCAGATACAGTATTAGGGACCACTAGTCTATATAAAGAGACTTCAGATACAGTATTAGGGACCACTAAGGTCTATAAAAGAGACTTCAGATACAGTATTAGGGACCACTAAGGTCTATATAAAAGAGACTTCAGATACAGTATTAGGGGACCACTAAAATCTATATGAAGGAGACTTCAGATACAGGATTAGAGGACCCTAGGTCTATATAAAAGACTCTAGAGCACCATGTCAAGGACCTTTAAGAACCAGTTGTAACAGCTAGCATTACACAGTTTTTTGTGCATAAAAATAGCGTAATATGTCCACAGTAGAGAATGGACAGGACTGTGTGGGCGACTGATTTAGTGAGACAAATTCAATTATCAGTGTTTCTACAGTAAGAAGATTCAGTGTGTAAAGGGCGCATGTCGGATGGTTGAATAGCTTAGACATCACGCATAAGAACACTTTTTGAGTATAACACAACCCTTAACTCCTGTAATCTGCCACAGCGGTGAATGCTACAGGAGACACACATAACAATCCGCATACTTCATGCGTCTTTAAAACATATCTATCCTGGCTGAGCGTTTTCTAGGCTCTACTTCAGAAGGACAGCTAGCTGAAGTCCTTACAGGAAACGTGTGTAACTCCCATTAAAACAAGGATGTTTACGTTTATTATTTTGGCACAATGCATAAAGTCAGAACTCCATAGTTAAGTCTCTTTACTCTTGTCATGACAACTGGTTTTCCTATGAAAACAAGCACCTCCGTGCTGTTGTCATCTAGCATTTTGCTATGGATATTTTTGCAGGAGACAATGAGGATATCATGGGAACTGTAATCTAATAACAATGTACCATATGCGGAAAACAGATGAGATTGCATTGTGGGAGGGGGACTATAGGCCAACTCTAGCAGTACAGATTTGACATTTAGACTCACATGACAAAATACCACTGAGAATAATAATCTTTGTGTTGTTTTTCAAAAAGCAGTTACCCAGTGCTTCACAGTCAGTAAATACATTAAAATAATCAACAGTTAATTAACTAGAAAATGCCACCAAACAAAAAGAAAAACTACAAAGCTACCTACAACAGACTATGTAGTTAACACATTGGTATCATTTCACTGGTCCAGGGCAGCTTTAAAGGGGAACTATGCAGTCTTGGCGCCCATTCAGGAACCGGGTAACAGGGTAGCGATGGAGTTTTTCACACTATTGTCATGGCTGAGATACAGAAAGAAACGAAAGCTAGGAAAGCATCGTCGGAGGAAGAGAGGAAAGAGGAAATGCAGACTGGACCGGGGAGGGGTCAGACACAAGGAAAATGAGGAGCACCAATATCCATTCTGAAGCTGTAGGTGGGGTCTCTATAGAGAAACCTGTGGGGGGGCGCTTAGAGAAACCTGTAGGGGGGGGGGGTTTTCTATAGAAACCTGTAGGGAGCTCTCTAGAGAAACCTGTGGGTGGGGCTTATAGAGAAACTTGTAGGAGGGTCTATGGAGAAATTGTAGGGGGGGTCTTTGGAAACTGTAGTGGGGCTCTATAGACAAACCTGCAGGGAAGCCCTATATAGAAACCTGTAGGGGGGGGCTCTATAGAGAAACCTGTAGGGGAGCTCTATAGAGGAACTCTGTAGGGGGGGCTATAGAGAAACCTGTAGGGGGGGCTCTATAGAGCAACCTGTAGGGGGGGCTCTATGAGCAACCTGTAGGGGCGCTCTATGAGAACCTGTAGGTGGGGGCTCTATAGAGAAACCGTAGGGGAGGCTCTATAGAGAAACCTGTAGGGGGAGCCTATGAGAAACCTGTAGGGGAGGCTCTATAGAGAAACCTGTAGGTAGGCACTATAGAGAAACCTGTTGGGGGACTCTATAGAGAAACCTGTAGGGGGAGCTCTATAGAGAACACCGTAGGGGAGCTCTATAGAGCAACCTGGTGGGGGGGGGCTCTATAGAAACCTGATAGTGGGGGCTATAGAGAACCTGTAGCGGGGGCGCTTTGAAAACCCTGCAGGTGGGGCGCTATAGAGAGCCCTGTAGGGGGAGCTTTATGGAGAAACCTGTGAGCAAAAAGCGAGAAATGAGCAAAGAAATGCAAAGAAACCGCATAGAGCCCCTTTAAGAGACTTGATGCACAACAATATTAAACAAAGACAGAACTGTTTTTGTGACTCCTCAGAAACCAGTGAGTGTATTTGAATATGAGTGGGAGAAAGGAGTGAGGTGTTAAAATGAAATTTAGGTCTCCACAGATTGGAATATTTCACTAAAGCTTGGCGAAACACACACACGAGTAGGAGGTTAGGACACACAGAAGGAGAAGGAGAGGACAGCCAGTTGTCCATACTCCAGTGTTAAATACAGCCATCTTCTGTCAATCTTTATCAATCCTCCAAACTACCTCAAGTGGTCAATTCAATCATTTGCAGGGACAGCTCTCTTTCACAGTGCTGTTCCCAGTGTGTGGCCAGAGCTGCGGCTCGATGCCCACTTTAAAGGAGAAACATCCTCAGATTCCCTTCAAAAGTATATAAATAGTCTGGGTTCATCTTTCTGCAATAAGTGTCCTAGCAGAATGCATTCCCTTACAAATTCCTTTTGACAACTCCTAAAGAAATGCCCACAACCTCCTGTACTTTACAGTCCGCAGGCGCCAGGACCCCCACCTGCACATCACTGCCGTTCAAGTCGATGCTTGTTATTCCACCACTCCCAGAAGCGTGCGTGAAGCGGCTCTCCGCCAAAGATGCGCACCAGGTCTATTTTCCCGCATTCAGTCGGCCGGATATCTGTTATGGTTGTGTATTTTTCACTTTCCTGTTTCATTTTGTAATCTGTGTTTTTCCCTGGTCATGTTTTGTTTAACTTCTGTCTTGTGTTTTTTTCCGCCTTTGTGATTATATATTATATATCCGTAATTGAACATATATTAGGAAAATATATATTTATCCCTGTTTTTGACTTCCACTACATTTTGACTACTTTACATTACATGTCATTTGTAGATTATTTATTTAGGACAATGCACAGTGATCAACATTTGTCATTCTGAAATGTGAAAGTGTTAGCCAGTCGGCCCCTTAGTAGTAGTTACCTAGTAGTCCTAAGACTAGTTACCTAGGACTATTTTAACATTAGGTAGGGAAGACCAGAGTACCTGAGGAAACCCACGGAAACACAGGCAGAACATGCAAACTCCACACAAAGGCCCGAACGAACTGGATTCGAACCCAGAACCTTCTTGCTTCTTGCAGAAGTGCCACCATGCCAGCCAATATTTTACCTGAACCTTTTTCCAAAGCGACTTACAATTGCCATATTCTGTAACACTATGTTAAGTGTCTTGCTCAGGGACAACATTTGGTATGTATGTCCTGATATGTATGTGTATTGTACTGTGGATATGTATGTTATGTATATAGGTATGTATGTGTATATGTGTGTATATGTAATAGTGTGTATGTATTGTGTAGGTATGTGTATATATATATATAGCAACTAATTATAAATATTGTAAGCAATGCAAGAATTAAAGGGGGTAGGAGTACATAAGTTTTACTTCTTCCTACTCCTTTTCGCACATGTAATGAGGGTTAAAGAAGGATCTTTTTTGTTTGTTTCTCTCCAATTTTTTTGTTTTATTATTTCTTTTTATTATTATTTTTATTTTTATACACTTTCTCTGCATGTTCGAAATAAGATAATCATCAATCAATCAATCAATCAATGTATCGCATGGGAATCGAACCCAGACCTACCCACACACCAGAGGCGTGGTCATATCCACCCACCACTTTGCCTGCTGCATTCGGGACCCCTGTGTTGTATGGATTATATGGTATTAAATCACTCAAGCTCACCATGCCTGCTGTCTCTGCATTGGGGTCCCACATTCTCAGACTCCTCTAACATGTCCGAGTCAACTCACCAAAAGACACCCCTCCATATCGACTATGTCCTCTACACACAACGAACGCCGAGAGATTCACTTTGGAGGTTGACAAACTAAACAACAGCCTCACATCTTCAGAAAAGAGAAGGCATGGAGTTTAATTGCAGACGTGCTTGGAGTGGATTGGTAGATACTAGTTTAATAAATACAAGATTGTTCTGTAAAGTACTATCGCGAGTTGGACGCAAGCTGCTTCCGAGACGTTCGGAACAAAACGGAATAAAACGGAATCAGCTGCAAAGTGGAGAATCTGAGTCAGGATGACCCTGTCTCTGGTGTCAAAATCTTGTGTTTTGAGCGCTAACCACCTTCCCGATTACCTCCCTATCACCTCTGTGCGGTACAATATGACCATTCTCTTGACTGGAAAAACGTTTACCAGTGAACATAACTCCATAGCCTGACATCACCAGACCAAATCGCAAATGCAAGTCTCAGTTAGTAATTTCCAATTTCTAATTGGGCATCCAATTCAATAAACGCTTTATTTTTTGCAGTATACTTTAAAGATGAGTCTAATTTACTACAATGGATCTTGGGTAAAGCAGGGTAGATAGTCCAGCTGAGCGTCCAGTGGTTCATAAAAGACTGAAATGCTGTGGATGCAATTGGAAAGACCTACACCAACCAGAGAAACAAAGTGTGACCTAAAACCGAGGGTGTTGGACTGGGGGTGGAAAGGGGACTGAGTACTCATTGAAGAGCTGGAATGAAAGCTGTCGATGTTGGGCATGGCCCACGGAGAATGCCTTCTACAGGGCCCACGTCTCCGCACTACAACCAACAGAGCAAGAAAACATGTGACGTAGCGCTAGAGCGACGGCATGTGATGGTATGGAGTGCATTAAAAATGTCTGTGAACGAGTGTTGCCAATCCTGCCATCAGAGTTTGAAAATAGTACTTGAAATAGCACATCGCTGCAGCCATCTTGGTTATTTTGAAAAATGCCTGAATGGCGCTCCTCTTTAACTAGGTTTTTTCTCGCCATTCAGTAGTGCCACGATGGTGGTGTGTGGAGGGGACCAGACGTATCTGCCAGAGAAAATATAATAGAGCTCCCAACTCGTCTGGTTCCCAGGCTACATTATCCAGGCAGCAATTAGGTTTCCTTAATGAAAGGTAGTGGCAAAGTTAATTAGCAAAACATAATTTCTATAGAGAAAGGGTTGGAGCGGGAGAACCACAGATTCAGAAAGAGAAAACTATTAACATTTTTTGCGATATGTCATCCTGTGTGATTGTTCATATCAACCCTTGGTTGCTTCCGTCAAATTGAAAATCAACACTTTATGACGCTTCATCAATTTTCTTACATTTTTGTCCCTTTTTGTCAGTATTGTCGCTTTTTTGATGTTTCAACAACTATGTAACACTAATCTTTTAACTTTAGTTTTACAGTTATTTTGAAATTTTATGGTCAATAAACACCTCATTTATAGAAGTATAGGCTACCTAATGTTTGAGTTAGAAAAGGGGAAATTAGGAATTATGAGACTAAAATGAAAGGATGGGATGTTGATGATAATCACAGACTGGAATATGTCAAACTTTTACTCAATACTATTTCAAAACCACTTCAATTTGTTTCAAATGCTATAAATTGAGACCCAAATGAATGAAAGTAGGAGATTGTACTTGTCAAAGAGCGTTGTGTTGATCAATCATGTTATTTTGGGAATTAAAAAGAACATTGATAAGGAAGGAACGGCAATTTGAACCCGAGGACGACATGAGGGTTAAATCAACATGGTGACCTTAGAGAGAAAACCGTTTATATTTTAGATAGCTGTAATATTTCCTGCTGTTCACTCTATTTGTAATCCTACACACTAAGGTCATCTCACACTGGAATCCCAGCTCCCTTCATTTCTATTAGGACATTATGACCAACAGGTTAAATGCCAACAGGAAGGAAATGAGATATCATTTTAACAAAATGGCCAGTGACATCATAATCACCTAATCAAATTAAACTATTTTTAATACCCCGACATGGTAAAATGTCATCTACGTTTTTCATGAAGCTAATTAGATCAACCCCAATGTTTTTTCTGTCTTTTAAAAACTAGGTCTAGATGTAACACAATGAAATACATACTTTTTCTTTAAAAAGCCAGTTTGATGTGATAATCCGATTTGTTTCTGATGCTAAATCACTTTCTGAAAAGAAAAGGAATAAGGCAAAAATAATTCTACTAGTGTTTATCCTTGTATGGTATTCGGGTCAAATTGACCCCTTTCAAATTTTACAAGAAGAAAAATGGTAAAGTACATTTTTTTCTACCTTAAAATCAATGTATTCATAATGTATAATGTATACTTATTTGCATTCCTGACTCAATTCAGAAAATTATTCTGGATATGACCACTCGGGTTTTTCCATAGTGGATTTTTACATGAATTATAACCTATGACAAAAAAAACAACCAACTTCAATTTTAGTAGAGACTTGATCTCATTCGCTAAACATATGTTATCTCATTGTTATGTATGTTGTCAATTGTTGAATTGAGATAAAGACAATATTTGTAACAGATATTATGAAGGAAATTTTATTACAGAATTGTTTTTAAAACCCCCAAATAAGTACAAGGAGGGTCCCAAAAGTGAAGACTTGCAAGGGTAATGAAAATCCTGAAACAAGAATTTGCATTAAGTGAAAATAGTTCACCCCGCTGGCAACATTGTTACTGTTTAAAGAAAGATATACTTCTAGATTGTATGTGCAAGATGGAGACTACTGCTGCAGCGCGCTCCATTAGCAACCATCAGATGAGGTTCTCATCTGGTGCGTCTGAGGGGAGACTGTCGGCTTTTATGCAGGTAAGTGTAGAAATTTGTGGTGAAAGTCAGCCTGAAGCAGCTGCGAGGTGGTGAGCCGGTTACCAATGAGCGCATACACTCTCGGGACGCGTCCTCAGGCAACGTGGACGTTTTTGTCCGCCTGGGAATGTTAGCTGAAAACCAGAAGGAAATTACCCTTCATGGTGTGGTGTACTACATGGGTGTGACAGGGATCGGATTGATTACTTCACTACAAATTCCCACTCATTTTAAGCTCATTTTTAACATCTGACATAATAGTCCAAAGTCACTTTAGGTATTCAAAAATCCTTTGTAGTTTGTCTGACTGACAAACTAATTGCACAATGAAAATGAACATAATGTATATGTTTTCCTGCACGTGTATGTGTATTTATTGCATTATTTTAATCAAAAGAGTGATCATTATAGATCTTCTACTCTAAAGCCCAAGTGTTAACTGAACCCCATATGATTGATCAATATGCCCTTCGCTGATCTTATTTTCAAATTCATAAATTCAATATGGGTTTATTCTATAATGGTTGGATCCTACTGTTTCCATAGGTTTAAAGCTGTAAAACATGTAAACAACCTCTCTGTTGTTGTTTGATGTTCCAAAACTGAATCCCAAATGCTGAGTAGGAGGAATTCACTGTGAAGGTTCTCCATTAAGTCTATAAAACCGTCTCTCTGTGCCAGACACAACATTAGCACCTATAGGACGCTACATTAGAATATTGGACAGATGAGTTTTAAATAAGTAATTCAATTGATATTTCCATCTGGTCTCATTGCCTAGATCTTCTTTTCTGTGCATTAATTATCAGAAACACAGTAAAACAGCACGAGGATGGCCGACAAGGCAGAAAAGGTAACTATGTGCAGAAAAACACCAAATCTCATAATATGCGAGACTCTCCTACTTTAATACTATATGGAAACGTCACTAATGAGAGCAGAACAGTGGAAAAGCAAACTGTTGACAGGTTAGGGACTGACATTTCTGATCTTCTCTGACACGACGAACCACGCAGACCTCTCAGGTGGTCTGGGACGGTGCTGCTTTCCGTCCCAGAGTCAGAACTAAACAGGGAGAAGCAGCGTTGCGATTCTATGCTCTACATATCTGAACAAACTCCCAGAAACCGCAGATCCACCGCAACTTTCAGGTCTTTTAACCCTCCTGTTGTCTATGGGGTCACATTTGACCCCTTTTCACAAAGTTTCTACATCAGAAATTTGGGTTTTCTTTCAAGCAAACTGGCCAAAAAAAAAAAAAAAACGAAAGTACATGGATGGTTGTTACAACGCTCCTCTCAAGTTACATAAATAATCAGGTCACTACTTTCATTGAATTGGGTGTTTTCTGTCACACTTCAATAGCATTTGGAGGAAAATATTGATTATAAAGAACTTTATGTCAATACATATAAGTGACTAAAATGTGAACAACTGTAAAAACAAGGGACAAAATGTGAAAAAGTGACAAATGTTAAGAAAAAGGCTTTAAATAATTTGGGGAAAAACACAAAAATGCTCAAAAAGTCAACAAACGTTGAAAAAGTGACAACATTGGGGGAACCAGACCAACAGGGTCCAAAAAGAACAACTTAAACTTTCATTGTGAATGTTGACTCAGAAAGCTAAATTTGAGGTCAAATCAAAGCTGAAGACCTTTCTTTTGACATTGACTTTCTTCAAATGGTTGTTTAATTTCTCTAGTTTAATTTCTTATACAGCACTGTAACTTTTTATTCTTGTGTTTCATCTGTTTTGTTTTTTTTGGTATTTTTTATGTAAAGCGTTTTGATTGCCCTGTTGCTGAAATGTGCTACACTGTAACGAATTTGACTGTAGATTTACAGTAAACACCTGGCAAAAAAGTGCCAGCAAAATCTTGTAAATTACTGTTAGTTACTGTTAATACTGTAAAAATAATTACAGTATAAGACAGTATTTCTTTTACAGGTTTTTGTTGTACATAAATACAGCAATGTTTTGTTTTTTAAAGGAAACAAATATTTTATGTAATTAGTTACAACATTATCTTGTATTCTATTCAAATTACAGCTATTACCTGGCAACTTCTAGTGCCAGGTAATAGCTGTAATACTTCACAATACAATATGTGTTGTAATGTTTTTACAACAACATATTGTATTGTGAAATATTACAGCTTTTTGCTGGCAACTCAAGTATCCAGCAAAAAGATGTAATATTCCACAATATAAATAACAGTGCTGTAAAAAAATGTTACAGTTACTTTAGTTGTTTACATTCGCAGCTTTGCTGATGCTGTTGTAAAGTGTTTTAAATAAGACCAAGCTTGCTTTAATTCAAAAAACAATTGCATAGATTCTCTTCAACTGTAAAATAAAACCAGAGTCAGAGATGCAAAATCATGACATTTATATATAAATGCAACACAGTGTAACAATACTGTATGTTTCAGAAGGTAATTCTATTTTTCTTAAGAGCTCATTATGACCATGATAGAACCAACCCGATAATCGACCGCTGGACAGTCCGGCGAGGTTGTGACTCAAGTCTGTTCGGGCTTCCTGTTTAATTAGTGAACGATCTTGAGAGCATTTCGAGGAACAGCTGTGTTACTTTTTGTCATTTTGACGTCTACCTCTCCCCATACCTCCCGACTGAGTAGAGAGGAGACCGCGGTTCATGCGTTCCTCTCTTTCTCTGTATGTTCTCACGTTTTTGGCTCAACACTTTTGTTGTCTTGGTTGCACCTGAAGGGTTCAGTCGAGAAGCATCTGAATCACAAAATCACATGCTATAAATTCTCATGAAAAAAGTCCTTAACTGCTCTACAAGATGCAAAATACATCCGGCTGTGCAAATCTGTATGTGGGTGTGTATATGTTGTACTGCGCGGTTGTGTGATGCATAAAGATCCTTTTTGTATGTTTGCTTTGAGCCAGTGGGGAAGGTTGTGGCAGGGGGCATAGAAAATCATGCGTAACTGTAAAATGAACTTCATCTAGGATTTCTTGTGAATGCAATAGATAAAAAAGAACAAGTTTGTAGTTTATTCGCCTAAATGCTCAGGTTACCTCAATGCAGAATACTTTCAAAATGCATAATCAATAGAACTTTATTGTCAATGTTTGAAAAACAACAAAACAGTTTAACGAGCTCTCAGAATGAATGCCATTAGTATAAAATTAATGGTTCTGCAATGATTTAAAGCATTTAGGTAAATAACTGCTAACTTACCCTTTTATAAACTAAAAAAATCATTTAAGGATTTACTGTAAGTACACTTGAAGCAAAATAAATCTGTTACTCATAATAACTAACTCTACAAAATAATGATCAACTGCATCGACTACTAGTTCTACAAGCAACATAGTTACCTTTGAATGAATTTTAGTGTGCAAGATGCTTGCTCGGGTACACCAGATTAAAGATGTTGTAGCTCGAAAACCAAAGCTGCCATCCCAGCCACGAAGTTGGGATGGGAGGCCAACCACCTGACCCCGATGCTACAGCATCACAACGGTTTTCTGTGAGAAATTCTAACATAAAAAAAACAAAGAAACACCAAACAGAAACACACACAGCTTTAATTAACTAACCATTTATGTGTCATAATTATATAAACAACCCTGAAAGACTAGTGCTTCACTACCAACACCCAAACTGTCACATTTATAAATGCCACAGAACATTATTACAAATTTAGGCATAATCGCATTAATGTTTTTACCTGAAAAGATTCTTCAGCCATGTATGTTGTTGATCACTGTGCAGCGATGGTTCTCACTTTAGGAGGTTTCCTCCCGTAGCTAGGCTAAACAATACAAAAGTTGAAAAAACACGTTTATTGAATATAACATTATACATCTGTAATAAGCAGTTGGTTAGGCGCCTATGAGAAGTTAAGGGGTCGTGCAAAGTCAAACGTTATTATAATTTTATACCTTACCTGTTAAATCGAACAATATATTACTGATT
>NW_022605577.1:275130-281474 GCF_008692095.1 Etheostoma spectabile | reverse complement strand
CACTAAGGTCTATATAAAAGAGACTTCAGATACAGTATTAGGGGACCACTAAGGTCGTCATATAAAAGAGACTTCAGAACAGTATTAGGGACCACTAAGCTAAGGTCTATATAAAAGAGACTTCAGATACAGTATTAGGGGACCACTAAGATCTATATGAAAGAGACTTCAGATACAGGATTAGAGGACCACTAAGGTCTATATAAAAGCATCTAAAGAGCACCATGTCAAGGGACCTTTAAGACACCAGTTGATAACAATGCATTACACAGTTTTTTGTGCATACAAATAGCGTAATATGTCCACAGATAGAAGTTGGACAGGACTGTGTGTGCGACTGATTTAGTGAGACAAATTCAATTATTCAGTGTTTCTACAGTAAGAAGAGTTCAGTGTGTAAAGGGGCATGTCGGATGGTTGAATAGCTTAGACATCACGCCATAAGAACTACTTTTTGAGTATAACACAACCCTTATACTCCTGTAATCTGCCACAGCAGGTGAATGCTACAGGAGACACACATAACAATCCGCATACTTCATGCGTCTTTAAAACATATCTATCCTGGCTGAGCGTTTTCTAGGCTCTACTTCAGAAGGACAGCTAGCTGAAGTCCTTACAGGAAACGTGTGTAACTCCCATTTAAAACAAGGATGTGTTACGTTTATTATTTTGGCACAAATGCATAAAGTCAGAACTCCATAGTTAAGTCTCTTTACTCTTGTCATGACAAACTGGTTTTCCTATGAAAACAAGCAGCCTCCGTGCTGTTGTCATCTAGCATTTTGCTATGGATATTTTTGCAGGAGACAATGAGGATATCATGGGAACTGTAATCTAATAACAATGTACCATATGCGGAAAACAGATGAGATTGCATTGTGGGAGGGGCGACTATAGGCCAACTCTAGCAGTACAGATTTGACATTTAGACTCACAATGACAAAATACCACTGAGAATAATAATCTTTGTGTGTTTTTTCAAAAAGCAAGTTACCCAGTGCTTCACAGTCAGTAAATACATTAGAAATAATCAACAGTAAATTAACTAGAAATGCCACCAAACAAAAAGAAGAAAAACTACAAAGCTACTCTACAACAGACTATGTAGTTAACACATTGGTATCATTTCACTGTCGCAGGGCAGCTTTAAAGGGGAACTATGCAGGTCTTGGCGCCCATTCAGGAACCGGGTAACAGGGTAGCGATGGAGTTTTTCACACTATTGTCATGGCTGAGATGCCAAGAAAGAAACAGAAAGCTAGGAAAGCATCGTCGGAGGAAGAGAGGAAGAGGAAAATGCAGACTGGCCGAGGGAGGGGTCAGACACAAGGAAAAATAGGAGCAGCCAAATATCCATTCTGAAGCTGTAGGTGGGGCTCTATAGAGAAACCTGTGGGGGGGCGCTATGAGAGTGTAACCTGTAGGGGGGGGGGGGTTTCTATGAGAAACCTGTAGGGGAGCTCTCTAGAGAAACCTGTGGGTGGGGCTTATAGAGAAAATTGTAGGGAGGGCTCTATGGAGAAATTTGTAGGGGGGGCTCTATGGAGAAACCTGTTGGGGGCTCTATAGACAAACCTGCAGGGAGCCCTATATAGAAACCTGTAGGGGGGGGCTCATAGAGAAACCTGTAGGGGAGGCTCTATAGAGGAACCTGTAGGGGGGGCTATAGAGAAACCTGTAGGGGGGGCTCTATAGAGCAACCGTAGGGGGGGCTCATAGAGCAACCTGTAGGGGAGGCTCTATAGAGAAACCTGTAGGTGGGGGCTCTATAGAGAAACCTGTAGGGGAGGCTCTATAGAGAAACCTGTAGGGGGAGCACTATAGAGAAACCTGTAGGGGAGGCTCTATAGAGAAACCTGTAGGTAGGCACTATAGAGAAACCTGTTGGGGGATCTCTATAGAGAAACCTGTAGGGGGAGCTCTATAGAGAAACCTGTAGGGGGAGCTCTATAGAGCAACCTGGTGGGGGGGGGCTCTATAGAGAAACCTGTAGTGGGGGCTCTATAGAGAAACCTGTAGCGGGGGCTTTATGGAAAAACCTGCAGGGGGGCGCTATAGAGAGCCCTGTAGGGGGAGCTTTATGGAGAAACCTGTGAGCAAAAAGCGAGAAATGAGCAAAGAAATGCAAAGAAACCGCATAGAGCCCCTTTAAGAGACTTGATGCACAACAATATTAAAACAAAGACAGAACTGATATTTGTGACTCCTCAGAAACCAGTGAGTGTATTTGAATATGAGTGGGAGAAAGGAGTGAGGTGTTAAAATGAAATTTAGGTCTCCACAGATTGGAATATTTCACTAAAGCTTGGCGAAACACACACGAGTAGGAGGTTAGGACACACAGAAGGAGAAGGAGAGGACAGCCAGTTTGTCCATACATCCAGTGTTAAATAACAGCCAATCCTTCTGTCAATCTATTTATCAATCCCTCCAAACTACCTCAAGTGGTCAATTCAATCACATTTGCAGGGACAGCTTCTCTTTCACAGTGCTGTTCCCAGTGTGTGGCCAGAGCTCGGCTCGATGCCCACTTTAAAGGAGAAACATCCTCAGATTCCCTTCAAAAGTATATAACATTAGTCTGGGTTCATCTTTCTGCAATAAAGTGTTCCTAGCAGAATTGCATTTCCCTTACAAATTCCTTTTGACAACTCCTAAAGAAATGCCCAACCTCCTTGTACTTTACAGTCCGCAGGCGCCAGGACCCCCACCTGCAATCACTGCCGTTCAAGTCGATGCTTGTTATTCCACCAGCCTCCCAGAAGCGTGCGTGAAGCGGCTCCTCCGCCAAAGATGCGCACCAGGTCTATTTTCCCGCATTCAGTCGGCCGGAGTATCCTGTTATGGTTGTGTATTTTTCACTTTCCTGTTTCATTTTGTAATCTGTGTTTTTCCCTTGTCATGTTTTGTTTAACTTCCTGTCTTGTGTTTTTTCCGCCTTTGTGATTATATATTTATATATCCGTAAGTTAGGAACATATATTAGGAAAATATATATTTATCCCTGTTTTTGACTTCCACTACATTTTGACTACTTTACATTACATGTCATTTGTAGATTTATTTATTTAGGACAATGCACATTGATCAACATTTGTCATTCTGTAAATGTGAAAGTGTTAGCCAGTCGGCCCGCTAGTAGTAGTTACCTAGTAGTCCTAAGACTAGTTACCTAGGACTATTTTACATTATGGTAGGAAGAAACCAGAGTACCCTGAGGAAACCCACGGAAACACAGGCAGAACATGCAAACTCCACACAGAAAGGCCCGGAACGAACTGGATTCGAACCCAGAACCTTCTTGCTTCTTGCAGAAGTGCCACCATGCCGCCCAATATTTTTACCTGACACTTTTATCCAAAGCGACTTACAATTGCCATATGTCTCTAGATCAACTATGGGTTAAGTGTCTTGCTCAGGGACACATTTGGTTGATGTATGTCCTGATATGTATGTGTATATGTATGTGGATATGTATGTATGTATATATGTATGTATGTGTATATGTGTGTATATGTACATATGTGTGTATGTATTTGTGTAGGTATGTGTATATATATATATAGCAACATAATTATAAATATTGTAAAGCAATGCAAGAATTAAAGGGGTAGGAGTACATAAGTTTTACTTCTTCCTACTCCTTTTCGCACATGTAATAGAGGGATGTTAAAGAAGGATACTTTGTTTGTTATGTTTCTCTCCAATTTTTTTGTTTTATTATTTCTTTTTATTATTATTTTTATTTTTATACACTTTCTCTTGCATGTTCGAAATAAAGATATCAATCAATCAATCAATCAATCAATGTATCGCAGTGGGAATCGAACCCAGACCTACCACACCAGAGGCGTGGGTCATATCCACCACCACCACTTTGCCTGCTGCATTCGGGACCCCTTGTGTTTGTATGGATTTTAATGGTATTAAATCCTCAAGCTCACCACTGCCTGCTGTCTCTGCATTGGGGTCCCACATTCTCAGACTCCTCTAACATGTCCAGTCAACTCACCAAAAGACACCCCTCCAATATCGACTATGTGTCCTCTACAACACAACGAACGCCGAGAGATTCACTTTGGAGGTTGACAAACATAACACAGCCTCACATCTTCAGAAAAGAGAAGGCATGGAGTTTAATTGCAGACGTGCTTGGAGTGGATTGGTAGATACTAGTTTAATAAATACAAGATTGTTCTGTAAAGTACTATCTGCGAGTTGGACAGCAAGATGCTTCCGAGACGTTCGGAACAAAACGGAATAAAAGCGGAAATCAGCTGCAAAGTGGAGAATCTGAGTCAGGATGACCCTGTCTCTGGTGTCAAAATCTTGTGTTTTGAGCGCTAACCACCTTCCCCGATTACCTCCCTATCACCTCTGTGCGGTACAAGATCATGACCATTCCTTGACTGGAAAAACGTTACCAGTGAACATAATCCATAGCCTGACATCACCAGACCAAATCGCAAATGCAAGTCTCAGTTACAGTAATTTTCAATTTCTAATTGGGCATCCAATTCAAGTAAACGCTTTATTATTTTGCAGTTACTTTAAAGATGAGTCTAATTTACTACAATGGATCTTGGGTAAAGCAGGGTAGATAGTCCAGCTGAGCGTCCAGTGATTCATAAAAGACTGAAATGCCTGTGGATGCAATTGGAAAGACCTACAACCAACCAGAGAAACAAAACGTGTGACCTAAAACCGAGGGTGTTGGACTGGGGGTGGAAAGGGGACTGAGTACTCATCTGAAGAGCTGGAATGAATAGCTGTCGATGTTGGGCATGGCCCACGGAGAATGCCTTTCTACAGGGCCCACGTCTCCGCCTACAACCAACCAGA
The DNA here is from genome assembly GCF_008692095.1 of Etheostoma spectabile. NCBI lineage: Eukaryota > Metazoa > Chordata > Actinopteri > Perciformes > Percidae > Etheostoma > Etheostoma spectabile. The sequence continues at coordinate 276,629 of NW_022605577.1, read as the reverse complement.
GCAAGAAAACATGTGACGTAGCGCTAAGCGACGGACATGTGATGTGATGGTGTAGCATTAAAAATGTCTGTGAACGAGTGTTGCCAATCCTGCCATCAGAGTTTGAAAATAGTACTTGAAAATAGCACATCAGCTGCAGCCATCTTGGTTATTTTTGAAAAATGCCTGAATGGCGCTCCTCTTTAAGCTAGGTTTTTTCTCGCCATTCAGTAGTGCCACGATGGTGTGTGTGGGAGGGGAACCAGACGTATCTGCCAGAGAAAATATAATATGAGCTCCCAGACTCGTCTGGTTCCCAGGCTACATTATCCAGGCAGCAATTAGGTTTCCTTAATGAAAGGTAGCTGGCAAAGTTAATTAGCATAAACATAATTTCTATGAGAAAGGGTTGGAGCGGGAGAACCACAGATTCAGAAAGAGAAAACTATTAACATTTTTTGCGATATATGTCATCCTGTGTGATTGTTCAGTTCAACCCTTGTGTTGTCTTCCCGTCAAAATTGAAAATCAACACTTTTATTGACGCTTTCATCAATTTTTTCTTACATTTTTGTCCCTTTTTGTCAGTATTTGTCGCTTTTTTTGATGTTTTCAACACTATGTAACACTAACTTTTTAACTTTAGTTTTACAGTTATTTTTGAAATTTTTATGGTCAATAAACCTCATTTATAGGAAAGTATAGGCTACCTAATGTTTGAGTTAGAAAAGGAGAAATTAGGAATTATTGAGACTAAAATGAAAGGAATGGATGTTGATGGATAATCACAGACTGGAATATGTCAACTTTTACTCAATACTATTTCAAAACCACTTCAATTTGTTTTCAAATGCTATAAAATTAGAGACCCCAAAATGAATGAAAGTAGAGATTTGTACTTGTCAAAGAGCGTTGTGTTGAATCAATCATGTTATTTTGGGGAATTAAAAAGAACATTGATATAGGAAAACGGGGCAATTTGACCCGAGGACGACATGAGGGTTAAATCCAACATGGTGACCTTAGAGAGAAAACCGGTTTATATTTTAGATAGCTGTAATATTTCCTGCTGTTCATCTCTATTGTAATCCTAACACTAATGTCATCTCACACTGGAATCCCAGCTCCCTTCATTTCTATTAGTGACATTATGACCAACAGGTTAAATGCCAACAGGAAGGAAATGAGATATCATTTTAACAAAATGGCCAGTGACATCATAATCACCTAATCAAATTAAACTATTTTTAAATACCCCGACATGGTAAAATGTCATCTACGTTTTTCCATGAAGCTAATTAGATCAACCCCAATGTTTTTTCTGTCTTTTAAAAACTAGGTCTAGATGTAACACATGAAATACATACTTTTTCTTTAAAAAGCCAGTTTGATGTGATAATCCGATTTGTTTCTGATGCTAAATCACTTTCTGAAAAGAAAAGGAATAAGGCAAAAATAATTCTACTAGTGTTTAATCCTTGTATGGTATTCGGGTCAAATTGACCCATTTCAAATTTTTA
>NW_022605577.1:273261-275120 GCF_008692095.1 Etheostoma spectabile | reverse complement strand
GAAGAAAAATGGTACAAGTTACATTTTTTTCTACCTTAAAATCAATGTATTCATAATGTATAATGTATACTTATTTGCATTCCTGACTCAATTCAGAAAATTATTCTGGATATGACCACTCGGGTTTTTTCCATAGTGGATTTTTAACATGAATTATAACCTTATGACAAAAAAAACAACCAACTTCAATTTTAGTAGAGACTTGATCTCATTCGCTAAACATATGTTATCTCAATTGTTATGTATGTTGTCAATTGTTGAAATTGAGATAAAGACAATATTTGTTAACAGATTATGAAGGAAAATTTTATTTCAGAATTGTTTTTAAAACCCCCAAATAAGTACAAGAGGGTCCCAAAAGTGAAGACATTGCAAGGGTAATGAAAATCCTTGAAACAAGAATTTGCATTAAGTGAAAATAGTTCACCCCGCTGGCACATTGTTACTTGTTTAAAGAAAGATAATACTTCTAGATTGTATGTGCAAGATGGAGACTACTGCAGCGGCTCCACTTAGCAACCATTCAGATGAGGTTCATCATCTGGTGCGTCTGAGGGGAGACTGTCGGGCTTTTATGCAGGTAAGTGTAGAAATTTGTGGTGAAAGTCAGCCTGAAGCAGCTGCGAGTGGTGAGCCTGGTTACCAATGAGCGCATACACTCTCTGGGACGCCGTCCTCAGGCAACGTGGACGTTTTTTGTCCGCCTGGGAATGTTAGCTGAAAACCAGAAGGAAATTACCCTTCATGGATGTGACGTCCGCACATCATGGGTGTGACAGTGTCGGATTGATTACTTCACTACAAATTCCCACTCCATTTTAAGCTCATTTTTAACATCTGACATAATAGTCCAAAGTCACTTTAGGTATTCAAAAATCCTTTGTAGTTTGTCCTTGACTGACAAACTAATTGCACAATGAAAATGAACAATAATGTATATGTTTTCCTGCACGTGTATGTGTATTTATTGTCATTATTTTAATCAAAATGATGATCATTATAGATCTTCTACTCTAAAGCCCAAGTGTTAAACTGAACCCCAATATGATTGATCAATATAGCCCTTCGCTGATCTTATTTTCAAATTCATAAATTCATTATATGGGTTTATTCTTAATGGTTGGATCCTACTGTTTCTCATAGGTTTAAAAGCTGTAAAACATGTAAACAACCTCTCTGTTGTTGTTTGATGTTCCAAAACTGAATCCCAAATGCTGAGTAGGAGGAATTCACTGTGAAGGGTTCTCCATTAAGTCTTAAAACCGCTCTCTCTGTGCCAGACACACATTAGCACCTATAGGACGCTACATTAGAATATTGGACAGATGATGTTTTAAATAAGTAATTCAATTGATATTTCCATCTGGTCTCATTGCCTAGATCTTCTTTTTCTGTGCATTAATTATCAGAAACACATGTAAAACAGCACGAGGATGCCAGCACAAGGCAGAAAAGGTAACTAAGTGTGCAGAAAAACACAAATCTCATAAATATTCGAGACTCTCCTACTTTAATAACTATATGGAAACGTCACTAATGAAGAGCAGAACAGTGCAAAAGCAAACTGTTGACAGGTTAGGGACTGACATTTCTGATCTTCTCTGACACTACGAACCACGCAGACCTCTCAGGTGGTCTGGGACGGGTCTGCTTTCCGTCCCCAGAGTCAGAACTAAACAGGGAGAAGCAGCGTTCAGATTCTATGCTCTACATATCTGGAACAAACTCCCAGAAAACCGCAGATCCACCGCAACTTTCAGGTCTTTTAACCCTCCTGTTGTCTATGGGTCACATTTGACCCCTTTTCACAAAGTTTCTACATCAGAAATTTGGGTTTCTTTCAAGCAAACTGGCCAAAA
>NW_022605577.1:266813-273251 GCF_008692095.1 Etheostoma spectabile | reverse complement strand
AAAAAAAAAAAAAAGAAAGTGACATGGATGGTTGCTTACAACGCTCCTCTCAAGTTACATAAATAATCAGGTCACTACTTTCATTGAATTTGGGTGTTTTCTGTCAACTTCATAGCATTTGGAGGAAAAGATTATTGATAAAAGAACTTTATGTCAATAATAATATAAGTGACTAAAATGTGAACAACTGTAAAAACAAAGGGACAAAAATGTGAAAAAAGTGACAAATGTTTAAGAAAAAGCTTTAAAAATTTGGGGAAAAACACAAAAAATGCTCAGAAAAAGTCAACAAACGTTGAAAAAGTGACAACATTGGGGGAAAAGACACAACAGGGTCCAAAAAGACAACTTAAACTTTTCATTTGAAATGTTGACTCAGAAAAGCTAAATTTTGAGGGTCAAATCAAAGCTGAAGACCTTTCTTTTTGACATTGACTTTCTTCAAATGGTTGTTAATTTCTCTAGTTTAATTTCTTATACAGCACTGTAACTTTTTATTCTTGTGTTTCATCTGTTTTTGTTTTTTTTTGGTTATTTTTTATGTAAAGCGTTTTGAATTGCCCTGTTGCTGAAATGTGCTACACTGTAACGAATTTGACTGTAGATTTTACAGTAAACACCTGGCAAAAAAGTTGCCAGCAAATCTTGTAAAATTACTGTTAGTTACTGTAATAACTGTAAAAATAATTACAGTATAAGACAGTATTTCTTTTACAGGTTTTTGTTGTACATATTACAGCAATGTTTTGTTTTTTTAAGGAAAACATATTTTATTGTATTTAGTTTACAACAATCTTGTATTCTATTCAATTACGCTATTACCTGGCAACTCTAGTTGCCAGGTAATAGCTGTAAATACTTCACAATACAATATGTTGTTGTAAATTGTTTTTACACAACATATTTTTTTTTGTGAATATTACAGCTTTTTGCTGGCAACTCAAGTATCCAGCAAAAGATGTAAATATTCCACAATACAATAACATTGCTGTAAAAAAATTTTACAGTTACTTATTTTTTACATTCGCAGCTTTGCTGATGCCTGTTGTAAGTGTTTTAAATAAGACCAAGCTTGCTTTTAATTCAAAAACAATTGCATTAGATTCTCTTCAACTGAAAATAAAACCAGAGTCAGAATGCAAAATCATGACATTTATTATAAAATGCAACACAGTGTAACCATACTGTATGTTTTCAGAAGGTAACTTCTATTTTTCTTAAGAGCTCATTATGACCATGATAGAACCAACCCGATAATCGACCGCTGGACAGTCCGGCGAGGTTGGTGACTCAAGTCTGTTCGGTGTGCTCCATGTTTAATTAGTGAACTGATTCTTGGAGAGCATTTCGAGGAACCAGCTGTGTTACTTTTTGTCATTTGTTGACGTCTACCTCTCCCCCTACCTCCCGCTGAGTAGAGAGGAGACGCGAGGGTTCATGCAGTTCCTCTCTTTCTCCTGTATGTTCTCACGTTTTTGGCTCAACACTTTTGTTGTCTTGGTTGCACCTGAAGGGTTCAGTCCGATGAAGCATCTGAAATCACAAAATCACATGCTAATAAACTTCATGAAAAAGTGCCTTAACTGCTCTACAAGATGCAAAATACATCCGGCTGTGCAAATCGTATGTGGGTGTGTATATGTGAAGCATGCGGGTGTGTATGCATAAAGATCCTTTTTTGTATGTTTGCTTTGAGCCAAGTGGGGAAGGTTGTGGCAGGGTGGGCATAGAAAATCATGCGTAACTGTAAATGAACTTTCATCGGATTTCTGTGAATGCAATAGATAAAAAGAACAAGTTGTAGTTTATTCGCCTAATGCTAGTTTACCTCAATGCAGAACTACTTTTCAAAATGCATAATCAATGAAACTTTATTGTCAATGTTTGAAAACAACAAAACAGTTTAACAGCTCTCAGATGAATGCCATTAGTATAAATTAATTGGTTCTGCAATGATTTAAAGCATTTAGGTAAATAACTGCTAACTTACCCTTTTATAAACTAAAAAATCATTTAAGGATTTACTGTAAGTACACTTGAAGCAAAATAAAACTGTTACTCATATAACTAACTCTACAAAATAATGATCAACTGCATTCGACTACTAGTTCTACAAGCACATAGTTACCTTTGAATGAATTTAGTGTGCAAGATGCTTGCTCCGACACCAATTAAGATGTATTAGCTCGAACCAAACTGCCATCCCAGCCACGAAGTTGGGATGTGGAGGCTCAACCACCTGACCCCCGATGCTCAGCATCCAAACGGTTTCTGTGAGAAATTCACCTAAACATAAAAAACAAAGAAACACCAACAGAAACACACACAGCTTTAATTAACTAACCTTTATGTGTCATTAATTAATAAACAACCCTGAAGACTAGTGCTTCACTACCAACACCCCCTGTCCACATTATAAATGCCCACGAACATTATTACAAATTTAGGCATAATCGCATTAATGTTTTTACCTGAAAAGATTCTTCAGCCATGTATGTTGTTGATCACTGTGCAGCGATGGTTCTCACTTTAGGAGGTTTCCTCCCCGTAGCTAGGCTAAACAATACAAAGTGAAAAACACACGTTATATTGGAATATAACATTATAACATCTGTAATAAGCAGTGTGTTAGCGCCTATTGAGAATGTATAGGGGGTCGTGCAAAGTCAACGTTATATAATTTATACCTTACCTTTTAATCGAACAATATATTAATGATGGGCTTTCGCTTCAATAAGGCAATTTTTTCTAACTTTGGACTTTGTATCAACGTTAATGGCCCGTCTGCACCTGATCTGAGGCGATGTGGCTAATGCATACGGTCAAGCTAGCTAGCTTTTTCCCCACTAACGTTGACTTCATTTTGCTAGTGTAAGCTATAACGTGAGAAATGTACAGTCAGACAGTCAAATATAGCTAAATAAAACACTGACATTAGGCTAACGTTACTTACCAACGACCCGACTCCGGCGCCTGGCCGTCGTAGCGTTAGCTACTTCTGCTGCATGCCTGCGTGACGTTACATTGCCGTTACAACACAGACTCCGCTCTTATTTTTAAAATAAATAAAAAAGGGTAACCGTAACGCTAACATTACACCCACTATACTTTCCTTAACCTTAGCATTAAACTGCTTCGCCTGGGATTGCTTGTTCAAAATTCCTTCTGAAAGTCTCCACTAATGTTAGCTAACTATGAGTGAACTTTATTGTGGGGCCTGCACTAGACTGAAACACGGTCAACTTAGGTTATTTCAACAAGCATTAACAAGTTAAACCACAATTTAATTATGTAGGCTATTCATAATAATATACTTACGTATGGTGGCTGAGTGGAGTGGCAATGTGGCTCCTCTGCAATCCGCCATCAAATGGTCTTGTGTAAAGCAACTGCCTCGAGCAACGCATTCAACAGTAAATAACTGTACCTGTACTGCATCATTTACAGTCAAGGGCAAATATGCCTGTAATTTATTATGGAAAAAAGCTGTCAACTACTGTAATAGTGTTTTCACCCATAATGCATTGCAATATACAGCTAAACTTTGTAAAATGACAAAACAAGAAGTTACTGTAAAATTTAGCTGTAGAAATTACAGAAATTTGTTACAGTGTATTCAAATAAATCTGCCTTGACTTGATCTATTTGTCAAATGAAACAAGGGTCAGATTTGTGTTATGTGTATTTTCTTTAACAAAGTGCTTCATAATTCCATGCATAGTATTCAAATGTGTAAATCTATACTTCTTCATAGATTATGTTCTAACTCTTAGAATCTTCAAATATCTTAAATAGTCTTATACGTTGTTCTTTCACATCATTTTAAACTGTGAAAATGTAAAATATTACAGGCCAAATAGGTATATTTTCTATCATGTATATCTGGAATAAGATGCTGCTTTAAATCACTGTCAAACATCCATATTGCTGCAATGATATTTTACGGTTCTATGTGATCTCCACCTTTGAATGGTTGTAAATTCCAAAACCTGAAACCCTATTTCCCATCCTCTTTATTTCTTACCTGTAAAATTATTAGTGAAAAGACTGGAGAACATCCAAGTCAGCTTATAAATCCTCTGGGTCCTGTCAAAACCTCTTCACAAAAAGAGGCCTATTTTTGGCAGCACTGCTTGCTAACAAGCACAGAAAAAAAAAATATATATTGTGTATGAAACTGAAATAGATGTTATAAATTGACTTAATTTGGAAATGTTGTGTTTGAGGTCAAGTTTGATAAGGACTTATTCATACTAGTGCAGACTTAAAAAACAAATCACTGCACAACAATTTTTGGCGAGAGAGAGAGAGAGAGAGAGTGAGAGAGAGAGAGAGCGAGAGAGAGAGACTGTAAAATACATGTGCACCAACACAATTAGAGTAGATTCACACATCCCACACACCACAGGCACCAAGCAAGTCTAATTCTGCAGCTGCAATTTACACACAGACACAGAGATCTTCCACAGCACTGTAAATGTGTATGCATGTATATGAGTGTGTGTGTGTGTGTGTGTGTGTGTGTGTGTGTGTGTCTATGAGAACATGTGGGATGCACAGATGTGTATGTGAGCATCTTATTGCTTGCACTGATGGATACTTGCGATTGTCTGTGTGTGTAAATGTGTATTGAATGAATGCGTGTGTGTGTGTGTGTGTGTGTGTGTGTGTGTGTGCGCACACTGTAAGTTGCTGATCCAAGCCTTCTGTATCACTGAGTGATGAGAGAATACCTCAGTGAGAGCCCAGAGCACAGGGTTGGGGCGGTGGGTGGGGTGATAGGGGAGCCACAAATGGACAGCATTGTCTGGCCAATAGTCTGTGACCGGCCCGCTCCACTGGCCAATCACACGTGACCAGAGCTCCCATCAGCCGTCCATCAAGAGGTCCGTCTTTCAAGGTCAGCAAGATCTCTTGCTAAGCATGATCCAATAACAGAGAGCGATATGGAAGCCAAACCAATTAGGTGTGTTCACAGACAGGTATGGCACCCTGAGATGGCGTGGTCAGCAACATGCCTGTGTGAGTGTTATGTGTGTAAGCGTGCCCACGTGCATGATCATGTATAAAAGAGAGTAGCTCCTTCTATCTCATTCTCCGATCAGTGTGATTTCTGCAGCGCACAGCTGTCACCATGGAAACCAGGGAGGGAGCAGGAGATAGTGAGAGAGAGAGAGAGAGAGAGAGAGAGAGAGAGGGTATAAAGCAGAAAGAAAGGTGAAAAAAAAGATTGAGAAGAGAGGAAGAACACGCAAGAGGGAGTGTGTGAGAGAAAGAGAGGGAGGGAAAGGGGTGAAAACAAGAAAGAAAGAGAAAGAGAGAGAGAGAGAGAGAGAGAGAGAGAGAGAGATGAGCATTGGTTGTTGAATAATACCCGGCACAACAGGCCCTCGTGCAGGTTCACCCAAGCTAACCGCTGCACAGCAGCAATACCAACCAAACCCAGGGCAACCCTCCGTGTGTGTGTGTGTGTGTGTGTGTGTGTGTGTGTGTGGCAAACAGAAAATACTTGACAATGTGTGTCCCCGTATCATTGTCTTTGTGTGTGGATGTGGGTGCGTGGTTGCAAGAGTGACTGTCAATAAATCATTCCTTTTCTCCCCTTTCTGTTTTTTTTGTAGTCACACTAACAAATACACTGACACACACACACACACACACACACACACACACACACACACACACACTGACTTGACCTTGTCTCTTATCACTGGTGTGCATTGTTCTATTGGCTGCAAAGACATCTATTTAAGTATAAATGTGTGTGTGTTTTTGTGTGTGTTTTTGTGTGTGTGTGTGTGTGTGTGTTTGTGTGTAAAGAAGAAAAGAACCAGGATATTGAGAAAGATAGACACAGACAGACAAACAGACAAACACACAAACCGCTTGATAGATAGATAGATAGATAGATAGATAGATAGATAGATAGATAGATAGATAGATAAAGAGGATGTGCAGAGTTGGTAATGAATAGTTAATGAAGCCCTTGCGGGCAGAACTGTGGGGAAAAGCTATTCTCCACCTCTCCTTTCTCCTTCTCTTTTTCTTTCTCAGGGCTGGGAGTCATATGCAAGTCATTCTGCTCCCCACCTGTCCGTTCCTTTATCTTTTTTTCTTTCCCTCTGTCTTCCTGTTCACCCCCCCAACACTTTTTTATTCTTTCTCTCCTCTCTCACCTCTCCCCTCCTCTCATCCCTCCATCCATCTTCCCTTCTCTCTCTTTTTCTCTCCCTCAACTCTGCCTCCTTTCCTGTTTTAATCTATCCTGCTCTCTCGCCTCTCCCCCCTCCCTCTTATCCTCCACCCCTCAACCCACCATTTCTTACCTCTCATCTCTCCCATCAACCCCCCCCCCAAGCGCACACACAAAACACACACACACACACACACACACACACACACACACACACACACACACACACACACACACACACACAC
>NW_022605577.1:261375-266619 GCF_008692095.1 Etheostoma spectabile | reverse complement strand
CTTGATAGTAGATAGATAAAGAGGATGTGCAGAGTTGGTAATGAATAGTTAATGAAGCCCTTGCGGGCGAACGTGGGGAAAAGCTATTCTCCACCTCTCCTTTCCTCTTCTCTTTTCTTTCTCAGGGCTGGGAGTCATATGCAAGTCATTCTGCTCCCACCTGTCCGTTCCTTTATCTTTTTTTCCTTGTCTTCCTGTTCACCCCCCCAACATTTTTTATTCTTTCTCCTCTCTCATCTCCCCTCCTCTCATCCCTCCATCAATATTACCTTACACACACACACACACACACACACACACACACACACACACACACACAGAGACACACCATTAACTGCAGGCTTGTAAAGCAGACTAACAGACACAATTCTCCTGATAAGAGGATTGAAGTATTGATCACATCTGTCCTCCATGAGGAGCTAAAGATTCTACAGAAGAAAGATGTCCCACTGCCCCTTTGAGACACCAAACAAAGACGCGGTTAGAAGAATATGCCCTACTGCAGCTTTAAAAAAGAAAAAAGCTGAGATGTTGTTCTTGTGGTGTACCCCAGGGTTCTGTGCTAGGTCCCATTTTTCTTTTCATATTCAATTCAATTTTATTTACAGTATCAACTCATTACACTTTACAGATAAAGTAGGTCTAGACCACACCCTATAATTTACAAACAATTCCAGTAATTCCCCCAAGAGCATTTAGTGCCACAGTGGCGAGGAAGAAACCTGGGGCAGACCCAGGCTCTTGGTACGCGGTGTCTGATGGGGCTGGTTGGGGGTGTTTATATATTGTGCCATTATCATACATCATTTAAGTTATGCAGATGACACACAGCCTTACATCAGTGCATGGATCACTTTATATGTTTTACAGTTAAAGAGGGACAAAACAAAGATCCTCACTTAAAAATTACCAGATCATAGCCAAGATCACACCATTTATCTCTTTAGGACAACTGTGCACCTTTTATGAGAACATGATCAACTGGTTAAAAACGCTGCAACCAGGATCCTAACCAAAACCTAAGTAAGTGCACATATGTGACCTACACTTTACTCCCATTGGCTGCGAGCTAAATAACGTACTAGTATTTCTGTCCTGGGATATATGCTGTTTGTTCACAGCTCAGAAGTAAATTTTAGTTCATACACCCCTTGACTCTAGAACAACCTCAGTGTAAAAATGAGGGTTTGCGCTTTTTTTACAACTTTGGTCTTTTGAGAAGAATTGACCGCTTACTAAATAATTTCAGTAATGTGTGCCAGTCTTTCTACAAAATAAACACAAGCCCTTTTCCTCTCTTCTTTTATCTTGACTTCAGTTTTTTGATTGTTGCATCCCCTGTATTGCCAACCAGGGGCATGTTGTCTAGATCTGGTCAATTGTAGTCAATATTCTAGATTTAATTGGGCTTTGCCATTATTTTGGAATATCAGATTACAAGTTTTTCTTCAAATTTGTGTTTCTGTGGACACTACCATGATTTAAGTTGCCTGATACCAACTCAATGGAAAATATGTCAGCCACGCTGGTACGCTAGTATGCTAGTATGGTACCTTCAAAATTAGTGTGCAGTGTGTGAGGTGAGGCTCTCATATCTAAGCATATTCACATGTAACTAATTGAACTAAAAACTACACTGATGGGTTGAGGTTGATGTATGTAAATCATATTCATTCAACAATTGTTTGAGAAAAAAAAAAAGCATAAAAGCACAAAGAACAACCATGAATTGCTGAAGACAAAAATTGACTGCATGGACATACTAAACAGCAAAGAGAGCTTACTGGTGTTTCAGGTAAATGCTTTATGTACTGTAGGCATATTTAAGTTTGACTATTATTTTAATTTCTATTTTACTATGGCAGAAATGTCTCCATAACGAATGTATGATACATGTGAGATTTGGAAAAAAGTCACACTAGCCTCTCTGCCTTTTGCACTGCTGTGCACTGAAGTCCCACTGGCATTTCAATATCCACTAAGAATGAACGTGCTGCACTGACAAAGGTTTATTGAGCATTCAATCTGCACTTGGCAACTTTGCATGTTGGCAGCATCAAACGGCAGTGAGAGGAACCCGTTTTTTAACAATTGAAGATGATTTCCCAGAAACCCTGTGATGTAACCTCAGTAAACTGATCACTGCATGCTCCTTTATCAGCGGGCCAGCCTGTGATGCTTCATACCGAAGAGACAAGAGCGACAAAAGGTTTGTTATGAGCGAGTCCAACTTTCACTGGACGGGGTGCTCATTTTCTGCTGCTAACGAGAGACAGTATCTCCCAGTGTTTTGTCATTTCCAGCTGGTTAACAAAAGACCGTACTTGACATTGTTTTTTTTATAGCAAACATAATGCATCTATGAAATATAAAACAAGGGGGATAGCATCTTGCCTCAGTCTTAATCACAGGAAAAATGTGTTACTTGAATGGTTAGCATTGGTCAGCAGGGTTGTTACTGTACCATTGTTAGCTACTATAAAATGAAGTCAAATGATCAGCTTTTTATAATAATTTATGAACAATATGGGGAACTAGAGAACAGATGATGCATGCTTTGTCTCAGTCTTCCTATTTCAGTCAGCCTATTTTAGACACCTCTGGCTTATTGTACATGATTGTAATTACAGATTCATAAAATAATGATGATCCATGAAGTCAAACTGAACCAACAGCACACACACATACATATTTATAGCTGAAATGTATGCACTGGGACCTGGGTGACACATGGTAGATAAATGGACGACACATAATGAAGACAGACAGTTTGACCTCAGTAAATGAGGTTAAAAATGGTTCCGACATCCGGGACCACAACTGTGAAAACAGCAGAATAAATAATAAGGATTATTTTCTGTGATCACCTTATCTGATGAATTCTCTACACTTTCCTATTCAGTTTACAAACATGTTAACTGTATTAGTAAAATATGATTTGCCTAAAAGAAATGTCTAAAATAAAGGATAGGTTTTGTGATATTCTAGCCTGGAAGTCCAGACCCAAATCCAAAAGATTAAGGGTCTGGCAACAAAAATCTCGCTGCACACAATTGGATAACACTACGATCAGTCATCAACAGCCAGACCACAACCACCAGCGGGTTTTCGCTAAGCCCCATATGCTAAGCTAGCCGTGGAGCTAACTGGTAGATTACACTCTTGCTGCACAAGCGTCCTTCTTGCAAAGGAACGACTCGATCGCCGTCTTCTGTTCCTCTTTTAGATAAAAAGCCAAGTCTAACTCATTATACTTTTGCTATATCATTTAACAACCTATTATTCAATTTAATGTGTCTCTATTGTGTCAATGTGTAGTATTTTTCCCCCCTAATGTCTCTATTACATTTGTACACTGTATTTATCAACGGGATTTGAAGAGTTTTATCTGTTTTACTACTTTTTATATTTGTATTGTTGACTGTAATCTTCCTATTGTTGTTGTTTTTTAGGTAGACAATTTTAAGATATGTCAAGGGACAATGGAGGAAAAATAGCCTTTTGGCTAATTCTGGTGCATTTACAGCATTGTTAATTAATGTACACTGTCCCTGTCAAATTAATTAATGAAATAAATAAAGAAAAAATTTCACGTCACTTACTTATTTACATTGCAATATTATTTGTACTATGACCACCTCAAATTGTAATTTCCCCATAGGTGATCAATAAAGAGTATAAAAAATAAATAAGAAAATAAATTTACTATATAATACTATATACTGTACTATACCTTTTATATAAAGTCAATTTACATTCACTCAGTACTTTTTGCACATCGTCTGTTATTTGCTTGTTGTTTGTTTGCTTTTTACTGTAGGAAACTGCTGCTGTAATAAGGGAATTTCCCCAATGTGGGATGAATAAAGTATTATCTAATCTAATCTAATCTAATTTAATGTATCAAACACCATTCAACTGGTGTTCATCCTTGGCCATCTTGAAATATTTACTAATTACTTTGACGTCGCAGCGCTGTCGCCATCTGGTCGGCTCGCCTTTGGCCCCGCCTACATCAAATACACCAATGTGATTGGTGCAGCTTGACTCTGGCCCCGCCTACATCAAATACACCGACGTGATTGGTGCAGCTCGCCACTGGCCCCGCCTATATCAGATACACCGATGGATTGGTGCAGCTCACCTCTGGCCCGCCTACATCCGATACACCGATGTGATTGGTGCAGCTTGGCTCTGGCCCCGCCTACATCAAATACACCAATGTGATTGGTGCAGCTCGTCTAAACGGGCATAGTCAATGAGCAGCATTACTCAATGCCAGAGTAACTCGCTGAGCAAATTCAAATTATGCTCTTGTGAGAACTCTGGATATCCAGTGTAGTGATATTCTACATCTTTCTTAATATTAATAAATCCAAATAACAAGTATCTTTGAAAAAGGTCAAAATCCAACAATGTATTGATGCTACTAACAGGTAGGCCTACAAACACTGATACATCACATTCTTGTGACAAAGCTCCATTGATGTCCCACAAAAGACTATTCTCTATTCACCATGTTGAGTCAATCGCACACCAACTAGTGCACCACACATGTACTATAGTTGTTTTTTGATTGCAAAACGACAACGGGCACAACTGAAGCTACATGTGCAAAACTCCAACTCTAGTCTGCACTTCACATCAGCTGCAAAACTTATTCCAAGCAACACAACTCTTAACACACGTCTCAGAACAGACTCAGTGCACCAAACACTTTGAACAATCCTCACTGAGACACACACACACTGTCACTGAGGACACACTGAGACACACACACACACACACACTGAGATAACAGAACACACTGAGAGTAAAAACACTAGCGTCACACACCAATACGGAAAATACTAACTTTCTCATCTTTACAGTTTGAACACTTTGATTGACTTCACACTACTCAATAGTTTCTTTAAAGAAGAATTTAGAGATTTACTCCTTGACACAGCGGCCGCGGGTTCGACTCCGACCTGCGGCCCTTTGCTGCATGTCGTTCCCCCCCTCTCTCCACTTCAGTGTCTTCTTCTGTCCTGTGAAAATAAAGGCCTAAAATTGCCCCCCAAAAACAATCTTTAAAGAAAGAAAAAACTCCACAGATTTGATAATATACCAAGAATGAATGAAAATCAGCAGGTTGCTTCAATATAGTACTTTGTGTCTAGTAATTTTTGGAATTACTGGAAAAAAAAACTAAAGGTGTATAACAGAATAGTGTGACTGATCGTGTCTCTCTCAGCATCATGC
>NW_022605577.1:247995-261365 GCF_008692095.1 Etheostoma spectabile | reverse complement strand
AGGTTTTCTTCATCACATTGGATGTCTTCATCACCTCTAAATACTAGTGAATGTGGTGTTTCTATTGCTTTCACCTCCAATACTTTCTGAAACACAGTAAGAACGCAGTTTTACTGCAGTAAAGATTTAGTGTTTTTCACTTTTTTTCATAGCTGTGTGTATGTAACGTCAGACATCTGACCTGGACATGTTGTGTAGGAGCCACATTAAATTGTTTATGGTCTCATTTATTGATTATTGTATTGTGCGCTAATATTGTAGGTGGTGGGCGTTTTCATTACGGTTTGAACGGAAGTGATATATTAGTCTGCTTCACCTGTGCACCTGGTTCTTTGGGCTTTGACGGAGAGGGGGTGAAGCTGGGAGCAAACACTTTTGTTGACCGCACCGCGCACCGCGCACCGCACCGCGCACCGCGCACAACGCAGCACACAGTATAATGCAATTATTTTCTACGCACCAGTTAACAATTACATAAGGTAACAGCAATGTTCAATGTATTGTACATATGGAAGACGAAGAACGATAAAATCATTTTGCAATACGATCAAGAGCGCGTCACAGGTGTGTGCATCTCTCAGTGTTTAGTCCCTCGCGGCAGCACTCTTTCGGACTGCTTACAGCCGCAACATGTTGGTATCTTTGCTCTTTTACCTGTTTCTCTCAGTGTATAACTGTTTCATTCTTATTTGGTGTTTGTATTAAAAAACAAAGCCTTTCTGAGCTTTCTCTGGGTACTGTACATGTTCACTAACTAGTCTAAAACAAGACACCTGCTTAGGCTTTCAGCTGAAATTCCAATCAGCAGAGTTTGATAGACACCAGACTGAGATCTCTTCTGTCTGAGTGGGAGGTTAACGGGTGTGACAGCGGTGTGTGAGCATGTGAACAACGTGCTGTATATCCACAGCGTTGTGTATGTTGCGGTCAGAGTCATGGGATAAGTGCGTAGAGATTTGAAAACTGTGTTCAAGCAATGAAAAAGGAACTAGAGTTTGGTCCATATGAACTGCTGCTGTGCAGACTGGAGTTGGAGTTTTACACATGCGAGCAATTGAAAAAAAAAAAATTGTAATCTGTGTCTGAAAATACTTCCAAAACAGTGATGTTTGTTAATAAAAAAAGAAAATTACGACAGGCCATCTTGAAATTCCATAACCTAAAAAATGCTACTAAATATTCCTAACCAGTTTTTCACACATTTACATCTTCATTAGGAATGAGTGGGCTCATAAGCAGGCTAGGAAAATACAGTACAGAAATAAAAGTGTAAAAAGTGTAAAGGAAAAGTACAGACAGACATATTCAGTGGCTCCCAAACGTTTTCACGTGAAGGACCCCTCAACTGACACCACGGAGCCCCATTTAATAAGAAATTTCTCCCAGGGTCCCCCATATGATAACATTTTTGCTTTTAGATGTTTTTTACAGAAAGTGTATGCCACCCATGACCAAAATAGTCTTTCAAAATTCTGTCATTGTGTTTCTTATGGATGAAATTATGGAAAATAAATGATTCCCATTTGATAGGTTGAATATTCATTCTGCATTTATCCAAAGGTATTTTCATATATATATATATATATATATATATATATATATATATATATATATATATATATATGTCTTCTCTAAAGTATCTCATGAGAGGAAATTGTCCTTTGGAAACTGAAGGTCATGAGTCAGGGGCCCTGTGCGTGAGAAATGGTCCAGATCCAGATGTGAAGGGGGTCAAATCATAACAGGAGGGGGCCCTGAAAGAGTCATAGAGGGACAATAACATACTTAGGATGTATATCGGGGACCGGAGTCGCAGGGGCCCACAAGAGGAGTGGTGTCTGTCTGATGATGAATCTCCTGAGTGGAGGATGATGCTAGGAATGAGTGGGTCCAGAAGAGGGGGGGTCCTAAAGACTAAGACTAAGAATCTTTGAGCACTGCATGTGATTGCATGTCAACTATTCTTCATGCATTTAATCTAAAGTCATGGGATTCGTCATGTATGAAGTCTTCTCCATCATTTTCGAGTCTCACCCTACATCACCATTCTCTGGAAGCCCCTTCAAGGCCCATTGAGGGTCCCCGGACCTCACTTTGGGACCCCCTGGACCGGATATATTCCCGTGTGCATTAGTCTTCATGGACTAAGAAAAATATACAATAAAACCAGCCCTTTGTTCAAAGGGATAATTTCTCTTGCTGAAGGTTAATAACAGGACTTTTTTTTACTACAAAAACAATTTTGACTAAAATATATAGCAACATAATTTCTTTTGACCAACTGGAAGATTTAGCTCTCTTGTTAGAGTGATGACGATGGTGATGCACCTTGCTGTGCAGCTCCAAATCTACAGTATTCTACCTCGGTGCAGATAAAAATGAAGCAAAATCAATCTCGGTAATTGCGGCAAAATTGTCCAATCACAGGCAACCAACTTCAATATCTCGACGCAAGCTGACAAATGAAGCTGAAATATTGTTTCATAAGTTAAAATCAGGCAACATTTTGTCAACAGTTTCTCAAACAATGAACGGAATGTTGCCTCAAAAGAAAATACAGATCCAGTACTTCTCAAAAGCCCAAAATATGATGCAAAAACAAACACCCAGTATCTACCACAAGCCAATAATAGTTTAGAGAAAACATCTAGAGAGGAAGAGGAGGAGATCTGCAAGACAGATGAAGATACTCCACCTGTCACCATCAAAGATCGCCACAACAAAGGGAGATAAAGATAGCCCACGCCTTTCTGGGCCAGATAGACTAATATAGAACCAAAGGGATGGTTTAACCCTTTTATTTGCAGCGCATACATCCATTGTTTCACTATTCCTCGTGTTCACGTGGAAGTTGATCAGAAGTGTCACATTAGTTGCATGCCTTGCTCAAATGCACCTTGGATGGGAGAGAGAAAGCACTTCTTACCCAGAGTGACAGTGGAAAATGTCATTTTACAACTTCATGAATATGAGGCGTTTTGCTGACTGCATGCCAACCCCCTTACAGCCAGGCCCAGCAGGGCTGCTAATGCAGAAGAATGCCAAAGATTAAAATTGGCTTTCCAAGAAAACAGTAAGACGCCTCAAATTCATCGAAACAGTAGATAACTTGTCATTTAAAAAAAAAATGTTTTATCTGGAATGCCAACTGACAAATTCTTGGCATTGCATTTCTAATTATTCAATTCTGAATTTGATGTCTAATCTAATTCTGCCGTGAAGTAATCTGAACAGAGAAACAGAGAGAGTACCGGCCAAATTCATCCTGTCTGAAACAGCCACTTTGCTGATGCAGTGAGGAGGGTGTGTGCAGCAGCAGCCGCATTAGTGTGTGGGTGGTGTGTGCAGTGCATCTGCATGTGTGTGTCTGTGTGTGTGTGTGTGTGTGTGTGTGTAAGTGGGGTTACACAAAGACTTCTCTCATTCACAAACTGAGCCATGTGGCGCTGGGCTGGTCCCTTTAAGAGGCATGTATCAGAGTTTTTCGACTAAGGCTGACTGCTGAAAAAGGTGAGTGCTGATACATTATTCACAAGCAAGGACACACACAAACACACACACACACTCACACACACACACACACACTCACATTCTGTCACACACGCTACATATCTGAAGGACGTGTACACGAGCCACAGAAAAGCTCGCTGGCATACACATATCGACAAGTCAAGTTAATCAGTGTAATGTCAGTAGTACAGAAATTAGCAAATGCAATGGTCTATGCATCCTCACACACACACACACACACACACACACACAACACAGGCAGAAGCAGAGGGGAGAAATCCTCAGCCTTCTGTTATTCAGTGTGCATAATTTATAGCAGCCCCAGATCTTCCTGCTAATGACAGCACACTGGGGCATCTGCAGCACAGCGGCAACAACTAACTGGCATGGCTGTGTGAGAGTGTGTGTGTGTGTGGAGGTATAATGCTCTGTTGAGACAAGGACAGTGAGAGAGAAAGAATGAGAGAGAAACAGAAGAGAAATAGACACACAGAGTGTGTCTGAAATAGACACAGATAATGCAACAAAGAGGGGGGAAAAGGAGGAGACAGACATGTGAATGACCTCTTGCGACACACACACACACACACACACACACATACACACACATCTTAGTCTTGTCAAGTCACTGATTCCACCAGTGAATCCCCTTGCATGTGCATTCACATCATTATCTGGCTTTAGGTGAAAGGCCTTCTAATTAAAGAATTCACAAAGTACTGTTCCCGATCCAAACGGCAGTGTGAGCATGAGATTAATGCACCGAGGAGCCTGAAAATGTACAACTCTGATTCTCTTATGGCTCCACAAACACTTATCTGTCATCCCCTGGATAATAGGGACAATTGTTCACCACAGACCTGAAGGTGTTAGCACCACAGAAAGCACTTAACGAAAGCTTAAATTCACTGGGGCTTGTTTAACGACTTGTCCAAGGTGTGGCCTTGGATGTGTTTTCCTGTTGCAAAGATTGTTTTGACATCCTGCACCAGAGCGAAATTCCCTTAATTCTGGGATTTGGAGATCAATGGCACAGCAGTTCTGCCCTCCAGCTGCTGTACACACTAATGTGGGTCTGAGCTGAGAGACAGGAGTGCACCTTAGCCCAGAGAAATTATACTGCTGCTGATAAGGGGCTGGTGGTACACACGAGCAAGGACTGTCTGCAATGCATAGGTCAGGTAGTCAACATAATCTGATGTGCATGCACACATCTGTAATTACACTTTGTATTCATATTCAATACCCCTTATATGCAATTACATACAATTGCATGCACACACACATCTACAAGCACATACTGCCCAATTTAGCAAAGAAATCCCAACTGTCATTTGGTTGATTATTTGAGAGTTGTGTGTGTTCTGAGATCTATGTCACAGACGGCTTTTAAAGGTATAGTACAATATATTAAAGTGTGCTTATTCACTTTTTTTATAAGAATACGATACAATATCATCACGATACTTCTGCCACGATACCATATTGTTGCAGTTTTAAACATATTGCGATATTCTGCGATGTATTGCAATTTGTAACCTTTTTTCCAACTTCAAATTGTTGATGTCCCCAAAAGGAAACTTTGTCAACATCTGTTTTATCTAAAAAGAATCATTTCTCTGTTTTTTTCACCTCATTTCAATTTTATTGCCGCAAAACGGGACAAACTGACCAACACAT
Source organism: Etheostoma spectabile (assembly GCF_008692095.1). Lineage (NCBI taxonomy): Eukaryota > Metazoa > Chordata > Actinopteri > Perciformes > Percidae > Etheostoma > Etheostoma spectabile. The sequence continues at coordinate 256,175 of NW_022605577.1, read as the reverse complement.
ATACTGTATGATAAAAGATCTATCCTTGGCGCCTGTGTATCGATACAGTATTGCCACTGAAAATATTGCGATGCTACGCTTGTCAAGTGTTTCTTTGAGCTGTGAGGTGTCCACACTTGAAGGACCAGACTTGGGATTTCACTCAGAAAGTATATTTTATTTTGACCAGTTAAACGGGTACCAGGTCGGCACAGGTGAACAGGTAAACAGACAGGTAAAAAGCCTATCGATTCCCACCCCTCATTGATACCACTCTCATGTGTTACAGTAAGAACAGAGCTGAGGTCACAGCGTGGTTAAGCTCGGGATGAAGACTGGAAAGTCGGCCTGTCCAAAGTGAAAAAGAAATACGAGGAAAAAGGCCCTGGCTATTATTGGAAGTCTCACATATGCAATAATGCGGCATCTATTTCTAATCTGAAAGCTAAAGATCTCTCTCTATGTTTCCCCCCTCCTCTGTGGGGCTGACTGACAGGAGGGCAGGCATAAGCTGAACCGCACACTTCAGCTACAGTCGGCTACAGCACGAGGAGGCAGACAGAAATGGGGGGGGGTAAAGAACAGAGGTATGCAGCACCAGATACAGTGACAGGAGCATGTTTAGGCATCAGATAATGCTATTTTAGGATGAAACTGTCAATGTATTTCAAAAGGCATGCCAACCGCAATGATCAGAGAAGACCTACATTAGGCTTGAGACCGCCTGGGGTGTAGGATAGGATTGGTTTTGTACTTTTTAAGTTCGGGGAATGTGAGCCGTCCACACACCTGAGTTATTTTTCACCGAGCGAAGCAGGGAGAGAGTGGTGAGGGGAAGGCGGTGAAGGCCAGTTGAACTCAACGGAGACAGAGACCTACATGTTGCTCAGGACAGAACACAGAATCCCTATCAATAACTCCACTCCTGCAGCCTTGAGTTCTAGATTAGGTTGTACTCCGTTCTTTCACATCAGATGTTTGCAGCCAGGTCTACAGAGTCTGATCTGCCTCATCAAGATGGATTCTGTGTTCGGGTCAGATGTGTGAGATGGGAGGGGGTGTAGGGGAGAAAGGGAAGAGGTGTCAAAAGGTATTAATACTCAGGTAGAAGTATAGATACTAGGGTTTAAAAAGACTTCTGTGGAAGTTGAAGTATCAACTCAAGCTTTTTACTCAAGTAAAAGTGTATAACTAAACTACTTAAAGTATAAAAGTAATGTAAGGAGAAAAAAATGCTATTAAGGACAAAAGCCTATAGTGCACTACCCCTCCTTCACCCCCGCTAAAAACATTTTTCTGCAGGCCATAATGACTATGATGTTGTGATAAGATGTTAATGTTGAAGAAATTGGGATGCACCTGTTTCACCCGCATCTATGCCCATTTAAAAAATGATTTTATTAAAATGCAAATACATTAAACCACCATATATGTGTACTACTGAGCATCAAGGTGTGTTTCATGGAGCGGAAGATATTGTAATGGTGCAAAAAAATCATAGGCATGTTATCAATAGTCTCTGTGGGAATGTAAATGTACATCCAAGCTCAGCTGCAGGAATCTGGGAGGGCCACGGAGTCTCTCTATCCGGATCCCATTTATCTGGATAGGGGTTTTATTTTTTTTATTTTTTTTTTGAACGAACACAAGCCGGAATGAAAACAAGCCGAACCGAAATAGGAGTAATGAGGCTATTTTTAAAACGTAAGGAGTAGAAGTACAAAGTCTGCTGTAAATGAATTACTCCAGTAAGGTATAGATACCCACACTTTCTACTTAGGTAATGTAACTAAGTATTTGTACTTTGTTACTTGACACCTCTCGCCATTTAATCAATACCGCAAATTCAAAATATACAGTAAATCACTGTAAATTAAATGTTAATACCCATAATGCAATTGCTGGGCATTTTGTGGTAAGTAACTGTAGAAATCACAGCAAAGTCTAACAGTGTAGGCTCTGTTTATTCCAATATCTCATTATTTCTAACTCTGCACAACACTTTGTTTTTTTTAAGGTTTTGATATATATATATATATGTACATATAGATACTGTATAGATATACAGTGCTTAGCATAAGTGAATACACCCATGCTAAAGTTGACTAAAAAGAGGAATAAAAATACATCTTTTGGAAATTCATCTTAAAGCCTTAATTAAAAAAAATGAGGATAAGCCAACCATGTAAGGACACATATAAGGACATTTGATGTGTGTAAATACACACATCATCCCATACCCTTCAACATACCTAGAGATTTGCATTTCCATAAGATCATCTCTCAATGCAAATCAAACCAGCTGTTAGGCTGACTGAAATAACACCATGCCAGTCTCTAGGTATGGTGGAGGGCATGCGGATGTTAATTCCAAAGGCCAAGGGAACTTTATCAGGATGCATAGTATCCTGATCCATGAAATAACTGGCCTTTAATTATAAAAATCTGCCTGCTTCTATGGGAATTTAACATAGTGTGTGTGTATACTTATGCCCCCTGTATTTTAAGGAAGTACATTTATTTATTTACTATACATTATTCATTCAATGAAGGCATGATATCAATTTCCAAAAGATGTTTTTTATTCCTCTTTTTAGTCAACTTTAGCATGGGTGTGTAAACGTCTGCTAAGCACTGTAGTGCAGCGTTGAAAGAAGTATTCAGATCTTTTACTAAAGTAGAACAGGATTAGAGACACAAGTTTAAAATGTATTTAAATTCTGACTTTTTCTCTGAATTCGGACTTCAAACTTAGAACGCAAATACGTTTTTTTGATGTGGCCCTATTGCTCTTCCATACTCACCATGCAGCGAAGATACTCAAGTAAAAGTCCTGCATTTAAAATGTCACTTAGGGAAAAGTACAAAAGTGCAAGTTGAAAGTATACTTAAAGGGGCCGTACTTGACATTCAGAACATGAATATAAGTTGATGAGTTTTTCCTTGTTTTTTCAGTATTTCAAGAACAGCCCATTTAAAGTACCAAATGTAAGAGTATTTACTATAAAGATGTTGCAGCTGATAATTTCAGCTACTTTTTATATTACCAGGTATCGTAATACATCATAATGCATTCGCTGATTTAACCCTTGTGTTGTCTTCTCGTCAAAATTGAAAATCAACCCTTTATTGTGCCTTTGTATATGCCTTTGATCAACTTTTTTAACTTTTTTTAACGTTTTTGTCCCTTTTTTCAACACTTTTGACGCTTTTTTTCAATGTTCGTCCTTCTTATTGACGTCTTCAACACTATCTAACACCAACTTATTAACTTTAGTTTTACAGTTATTTTGGGAATTTATGGTCAATAAACCTCATTTATAGGAAATTATCCCAAACGTTTAAGTTAGAAAAGCAGAAATTAAGAATTATTTAGACTAAAATCAAAGGAATGGATGTTGATGGATAATCCCAGACTGGAATATGTCAACTTTTACTCAATACTATTTCAAAGCCACTTCAATTCTTTTTTCAAATGCTATAAAATTGAATAAGACGCCCCAAAATGAATGAAAGTAGAGATTTGTACTTGCCAAAGAGCGTTGTGAGAAATACACCATGTTATTTTGGGTAGTTAGAACATTGATATAGGAAAACGGGACAATTTGACCAGAGGACAACATGAGGACAACATGAGGGTTAATGGTCTAAATCTGCAAAGTAACTAATGCTGTCAAATAAATGTAGTGGAGTAAAAAGTACAATGTTGGTTTCCATAATGTAGTGGAGTAGAGGGATAAAGTTACATAAAACGGAAATACTCAAGTAAAGTACCTCAGATTTGTAAGTGTACTTAGTTACATGCCCCCCAGTGTGCCAGAGTAGAGTGTGTACTGTCACGGCAGACGCCCCCCCCCCCAGTACATAACAGCTGCAGAGTTCTCGTTCATTATGCAACAGCAGAGCTGCATCCTGTGTCACTCGGTCTTCTGCTGAGTTATCAAAGTGGGTCCGAGGGGACAGGTGTCCCTCCACCCAGCGGAGACACACCAGTCAAACATTACAATTACACGTGACAATTTGAACAGAGCTGTAAAGAAACGTCTGGAACAATCGAATTCCCAGCGAGCCTCGGCTGTGAACGTGCACAGTACAACACAAATCCTTTTTTTACAGTCTGATGATAGAATTGGATAGGGGTGTGTACAGAAAGTGGGCATTCCGACATTTTGGCTGTGATTGGCTGGCTGTGTTCGGACTAGCTTTGGGATTGGTTCCACTCAGGGTGTGTGTCCGCTGACACGCCCCTCATCCCGAATCCATCCTCCAGCTGCAGTTACATCTGTCTCAAATGAAATCGTCATGTCCACGTCTCCGGTCTGATTATAATAATAATAATAATAATAATAATAATAATAATAATAATAATAATAATAAATAAAAAGAGGTTTATGTGTTGCAGAAGGGGATAATTTAGTTTATTAATAATAATAATAATAGTAATAGGTTTATGTGTTGCAGGAGGGGATAATTTAGTTTAATAATAATAATAATAATAATAATAGTAATAGGTTTATGTGTTGCAGAGGGGATAGTTGTTTAATAATAATAAAAAATGATAATAATAGGTTTAGTGTTGCAGAAGGGATAATTTAGTTTTATTAATAATAATAATAATAATATAATAATAAAATAGTAATAGGTTTATGTGTTGCAGAAGGGGATTATTTAGTTTATTAATAATAAATAAGTAGTAATAGGTTTATTTTTGCAGAAGGGGATAATTTAGTTTAATAATAATATATAAAAAGATAATAGGTGTATGTGTTGCAGAAGGATTATTAGTTTTATATAATAATATAATAATAATAGGTTTATTGGTTGCAGAAGGGGATTATTTAGTTATAAATAATAATATAATAATAATATTAATAGGTGTATGTGTTCAGAAGGGGATTATTTAGTTTTATAATAATAATAGTATGAATAATAATGATAATAATAGGTTTATGTGTTGCAGAAGGGGATTATTTAGTTTTATAAAAATAATAATAACAACAATAATGATAATAATAGGTTTATGTGTTGCAGAAGGGGATTGTTTGGTTTAATATTAATATTAATAATAATAGGTTTATGAGTTTGAGATGTCCTGAGCATTGACGTCAACACATGAAGCTGAATTTGTGCTGCAAAGAGAGGTATAATGTTTAAATATTATTAATACTATTACATTATTAATATTCTTGTTAAACTGCATCTCAACTCAACTTCACCATAGCAGAACTGTCTGAAGAAATACAAGAGTACAAACTAATTCTGTAAAGCATTCAAAGCTACTAGATGAAACCATTATTAAATATGAGGTTGAAGACGACCTTTAACCTCGTGACTAACTCCGGGCTTGGATTTTGGATTTTGGATTTCTGCGATCAGATTTGGAATATGAACACATCCAACCTTAGGTAAGAAACAGACGGGACCATAATAAGAAACATTTCTATTCTTATGATTCTTTTGGACATTCGGTGGCTACTGGTTGCCACAGTGCATGTATAGTGTCACCTCACACACTGCAGTGTCTAATTGTCCCTGTATCTGTGTGTGTGTGTGTGTGTGTGTGCGTGGGGTGAATCAGCTCATAAGTGGGTATCTCCTCTCCTGAGCTCATCCCTGCTTGTGTTCGAGACAGAAGCATTATTGCAACAGCACTGTCATAAATAAATGACTTGATAATTTTAGCACGGAGGTAAAAATAGAACATCACGTTGTTTGCTCAAGTGCTGGATGAACCCTTTGTTAAGACATCGGAGTTACGTCCTATTAGGATTTAACACTTTGTAGACACACTGTTGGTTTGCATGGAAACTACGCTGATGGATTGGAAGAACTTAAAGCCGGGAAATGAGTTTTCGTACAGTATAAACACATTGTTTTAAAGCTTTTGGCCCCACATTCGCATAACAAAGATGATGAAGTGGGACACTTCCACAGTTAAGATCTTGTGCCCTTAGAGTAGCAGGGGAAATGACTTCCTGTCTGTGTACTTTTACGACGTTGGCCCTAGAACAAGCAGATGCTTTCACACAGTACTACATGGTAGGTGGTGATGGTGCAGGGATATGACACATGCCTCTGGTGTGTGAGACCTGGGTTCGATTCCCACTGCGATACATCAACCAACGTGTCCCTGAACGAGACATTTAACCCCTAGTTGCCCCAGAGGCGTGCAACCCTTGACATGTATAGAAATTGCAAGTCTCTTTGGATTAAAGTGTCAGCTAAGTGACGTGTCATGTAAAACATTTTTTTGGTTAATATAGTGAAAAGTAAGGGACATTTGCAACTAGAAGATTTAGTAAAATTCACACTCTCTATGAGCTCATTTTAAGTGTTACATGAGCCAAGGAGCTGACCCCGATACTCGACCTTTTTCTTTAACTTTTGTTAAGAAAATGGGTCAAATTCAAGTTGTTTCTCCCTGTCGGAGAGAAATAAAAGGAGAAAAGGTGCACAACAGGCCCAGGTCTTTTTTCTTCTTCTCATGTCTCAGATTGTTCATGTATAACAGCCACGCTGAACTTTAACAGAGTTTCTCTCAGGCCTGGCTAGCTGGTTCACATTAGTTATTTTGCACAGGAATCAGTCATTTCAAAACCAAGAAGTGCTACAAGACTTGCTGTTTGGTGTACAAAAGAAAGAAGAAGCACAATTTAGGATGTCCATGGTGGAAACTTGCAACAAGTTGAGAGATTTGAACAGTTACCACCACCCACAGAGTGTCACTGCAGTCAACACTGGCACAGTCTGATGTAAAACGGCAATGCATGGGACATTTACGGTAATACTGACTGTCAGCAACTATACAAAGTTTGGAAAGGAGGTTACCTCCATTCAAGGATGGTGTCCCTGATTCCTACCACACTCTCACGTGTAACTATATCACTCTCTGACACACACACACACACACACACACACACACACACACACACACACACACACAACCCACCCACACAGAGGAGCTGTTACCCTGGTTTTGCCTATGTGTTCCCCTTAAGACTTAAATGTAATTATGGATTATGCAGACGTTGCTGGAATCCAGGCTACAATGAAGTTCCAGTATCTGGATCATCAGTGCTAACACACCACACACACACACACACACACACACACACACACACACACACACACACACACGCACACACGCATTCCCTGCCATGCTTCTCATTTAATTATGGGTGACCAGGTTATGGAGATATTAAAGTGTCAGTCGGCGTGCACATGTGATGCACGCTGACACACTGTACAGACTGCACACGTGCACGCGCCGCCAGAGAGCGGTGGCTGTCTCCCTACATCGCCATGGCAGCTCCAGTGGCCCTTGATAGTGCGGTGTGAGTGTACGGCAGGCAGAACGGGGGGGAAAGCCTTAAACTTACCGCAGTCCTCGCACAACACCTTCTCCACATCCTTCTTCAGCTCCGGCTCGCTGGCGTCCACAGGGGCGTACGATGCCTTGAATACCAGGGGCTCAGCAGTGGGGTCCATGAAAAAGATATATCTGTGGTCCTTCTCCACCGTGGTGCACGGGGCCTCGGAACCGAAGTCCCCGACGGTCACGAGCTGCTCCCTCTCGAGGCCGCCGCTGTTGACGGGCCACACGTCCAGCACTTTGACATTCACACTGTAGGGCTCCCGGGAGGAGACGTTCTCCGGGGAGGAGCGCACCTCGCCCTCGATGACCACGGCGGATCGGTACGCCTGGTCCTGGAGGGAGTTGAGACTCGGGGCGTAACAGGCGAAGGAGACCCCGATGACCAGCATGGAGAAATGCACTGGATCAAGCCTCATGCCGTCAGCCTGTGCTGTGCTGCAGTGCTGCTGGGCGGCGGAGCGAGCTGGAAGAGAGAGACGGCGGTGAACGGGCTCCGGCAGAGCAGGCAGGGCAGAGCGGCAGACCTTGTGGAAGTGTCCATGCCATCTGTGTCTGCCGCTGCTTTCCCCATACGGCTGCTGGCCTTGGGTGGGGGGGACACACCAGCCTAGGAACCGAAAACGGCCCGCTTCTGCATGCTTAAAAATGTGATTGCTGCATTCTCCTTCACCAACCACCCTCCCCCTCTTATCTCCCCCTTTTTCCTGAAAGGCAAAACAAGACTCGTAAATTAGCCTCCTCTCGAATCCAGGGCTGAAACCTCTCTCTCTCTCTTTCTCTCTCTCTCTCTCTCTTTCTCTCTATCTCTCTCTCTCTCTCTCTCTCT
>NW_022605577.1:245181-247985 GCF_008692095.1 Etheostoma spectabile | reverse complement strand
CTCTCTCTCTCTCTCTCTCTCTCTCTCTCTCTCTCTCTCTCTCTCCTCCAGCTAATAGGCTAGCATCGCATGGGTGGGCGCATTGCCTCTTTGGAATGAAAAAAAAAAGCGGCTTGCGCGTACAGGGGAATCACAAGAAATGATACGCACTCCACGCACACGCACACGCAAGGTCGGGTCCTTTAACCACTTCTTTCGATCGTCAGAAGAGTCCCACTTCCGCAAACCCGTTAGTCGGCGAGGAGCAAAAAAAATAAAAAATAAAAAGAGAACGGAAAACCGGGAAGGAACTGACGGACAGGATGCGATAGCGGCGGTTATCCGGTGAGGCGATGCAACAGTAGCGCGCACCCTCCAGCCGCGTCCCCTGCGCCCCTCATCAAACGGGAGCGGCTTACGTGAGCAAACATCACCTGCCCGGTCACTGGCGTCTGGGCTCGCAACGTCCTGCGCATCCACCCTAATGACCCGGGCACGCACCGGCACACCGCCTTCGACCCATGCCCGGTCGACTGGGTTGAACCTCTGCGGCGGAGTGCAAGAGAATTCGCGCACGCAGCGCACAGAGACACAGAGAGGGTGTCTGTAGCCGAGCCCCGCACGGCGCCCACTGTGGATCTCAAGTGCAAGAGGTGCAAGAGAGGCTATAGGCGACTAGTACACACACTGCGGATAGTTGTTGCGATGACTAACGCTGCGAAATTCTCTCAATGGATTCACCGGCATGGCGAGGCGAGCTGGGAGTTTCCAGACTTCAGCTTTAAATGTCCTCAGACATATATACGCACGCTGCAAGCGAGCACACCCAAAGGCTGACATTTACCACGCTGTCATGCATTGCAGTTCACTTAACATTGCCTTGGAATACTGTACAGTTTAAAGACTCTGGGGCAACAAGTGGGGGGCGTCTGTTCCTACCCCAAACTGCAGGGATTATGCCAGAAAGACAAATACTTTGCCAATCCTGCTCAGCTACAGCTAACAAAAAAGCACTTTTCTCATTGAATACTTCCCCACCAATGAAAAGAGAGCTTTACACAATATGGTTATAGTCTTTTTTTATGGGTACCACGAGTATCCCCCTCCTCCCAAACCCTGCCCCTATCTCTGTGTCCATCAATCAAAGCAAGCCATTCATAAGATTCCCCTTTCCCTCCCTGTGAGGAGCTGTGCGCCCTTCGCTAGAGGTCAGAAAGCCTTTCATTGTCCAGGCGGAGAAAGGAATCAAATATAATGTCACATAGGGGACATGGGGACAGGGCTGTCTTACTATGGATGACTGAGATGATAAAGAAAATGTATAAGAGGCCATTTCATCAGAGTATGGACCCATATGATGGCCTCATGGGCCAGTCTCTGTCCATGGTGCTGAAAAGGCTTGACAGGTTTAGTGCTCTGTCCCCACAGGCTCACACACACACACACACACACACACACACACACACACACACACACACTGAAGGCCACCCCCACATTACTGGCTCCCCAGGCCATGGATCCGTGTTAACTGAGACATGTTACCCTTAGATCCAGAGAGACAAAGTTAAAAAAAAGTAAAGTTTCAGGCTGGTGTGCTGTCCATGGTGCTGAATGCTATCACCTGGCAGGTTTATCTTTATTTTAATATGACGATATTTTTGTCCCGGTACATCGATATCAATATTGTGGCGATAGTGTACGGTTGACCTTTGGGGCTTTAACAAAATATTCACGCAAAGAGATTTGTGATAAATAATAGTTAATGTGGCTCGGGAAAGGGACGTTTGGGGTCCCCTGTTGGAGCTGCCCCCCCCCCCATAACCCAATACTGGATAAGCGGATGAAGATGGATAAATGGATGGATAATTATCAATAATGTGTGTTTAATGACTAAGAGGCTAAAGGCTAATAATAGAACAGCTAGAAACATTCAGGTAAAGACATCACTTTCCTGTAATGCAGCCTTTAAAAACAGAATAATAATAATAATAATAATCATAATAATGCATTTTATTTGTAATGCACTTTACATTTAAGACAAACCTCAAAGTGCTACAGGTAAGAGCATTAAAGCAAGGTAAACACATTATTTTTTAAATATATATAAATAGTGCAATGACATTATTGTGCAAGGTTAAAAATCATAAGTTCTGCTCAAAAGACATGTTTGTAGTCCTTTTTTTAAAGGTCTCACTGGTCTGTGGTAAAAAAAAGACAACACCTTATGCCATATTACCATGTTAGCATATCCAAAATCTAAGACGATATCTAGTCTCCTATCATGATATTGATGTAATATTGATATGTTGCCCAGCCCTAGTACATCCTCTTCAGAGTCTGTGATCTGTCCAGTGACCCACCCCCACCTCTTTCCCTCTCCACCCACTGCCCACCCATCCACTTATCTCGTTGCATTCATTATAGATGCCATTCAGAGAGTGAAACACACAATTTAAGAATTTCCAAATTAGCCTTGAAGGCAAATCATTTCTTGAGTAAGTGAAGGGGAGTAAAAACCGATTCCCGCTGACTAACCCGGAGCGGGCTGCCACCAATTGCCTCCACTATTCCCCAGTTACTCACGCTGATCCGGTGGGAATTATCAGGGGGGCTGTTGGTGTGCTGAGATGTCATATCAGAAGGATGTTGATGAGGTCACTTGGATTGACCTCTCGTGATGATGTCCATACTGCTCTACTGTCTCTATCTGGGAATACTGTCTCCTCCATGTTGATTCTGTAGTGGCGGCCCAACACGGCAAAATGTCTGCCGCCACGGTATCAGAAATAGGCCAGACGCGCAATGTCGTCGCGGTTGCCTTTTAA
>NW_022605577.1:236602-245171 GCF_008692095.1 Etheostoma spectabile | reverse complement strand
CAACATAATGCACACACCCCCCCCACCCCACCCCCCCGTTGGCTGCTGCTCACATTGCAATGTAACAACAAGTTGAACTGTTCTGAGGTTCTAGGGTCCGTCCAGTTCATCTCCACATGCTGTTGTGTTGATGGAGTTTATTGTGAAAACCTTCGCTTTCTTCCGAGTCGACTATAAAACAAACATCTGCACCAAAACAAAACCCCCGCGGTGGGTCCGTTCTGATTGGACAACGTTCAACTTGTCATCGTCCTGATATCAAACATCTGGAAATATTCCATCTCCATCGGTAAGTGAGTCAGTGTAATATAATAGACATTGAAAATAGTCTATAGATGTAGTCATTTGGGTTTTGATTTCCCCATAAAGAATTTCTTGTAAAATTCATTTTGCAGACCTGTTGTAGATGTTAAGCACCTTATAGTTCCTCAAAGGATAATCACAACTGAAAATATGCCTCATTGTGTGTGAATAGAAGTGATTGAATATGTTTGTTTGTGATGCAGCAAAGTGTCACTTTCATTAGTATAAGATTAAGGTCTGGGGGTTCTGGGGGGGTGGGGTTGGACAGACCTGCCCCCTCTGCTGCAAGAAATCCTAAAGGAAACACTGGAGGTGCTAAAATGTAAAAATGTACTTGCCTTAGTGACACAGTGACCCCATTTGTTACAATTACGCAGAATATGTCTTCAAAAACTTCTCCCACATTTCCTCTTTTCACAATGTTCTACAATCACGAGCAAACTCGAGCAAACCTGTTGTTATGTCCATTGTCCATTGTCCACTGTCCACTGTCCATGCTTCTGAAGACACCAGTGTCTATCCACTCAAACCACAACGGAAATGACTGGGCCTTATGCTAAACAATAATACCATTATATAACATATTAGGTCAACACCCCTTCTTGTACAAGCTCATTGTCATATCCAACTTATGTTTTAGGTTAAATCAATGTTAGGATATTTAATTATAGGCCTATGTTTTTTTTATCTTTTGAGGTCTAAAATGAGTCAACTTTGCTTTTTGGGATTTTTATTATTATTTGACCTACAGTGGGATTCGAGTTTTCATTCCTAAAACAAAGGCTTATCCGCAAACAATTTTAATGTCACAATTATATATGGTGTTATGTTCCTTTTTCAGTTTTTTCGCTATTGATTTGAATAATATTCCAGAACCTTTTAATCCTATTATCGAAAGTTTGGACACCCCAGGTAAAAATGTGTATTAATGTGCATAAAGAAGCCAAGAAAAGATGGAAAAATCTCCAAAAGGCATCAAATGACAGATTAGAAATAATTCAAATAATATGTCAAAAAAAAGTGTAAATGACAGAAATAAAATCTAACTTTTTGAGACATATTATACAAATGTCTAATCTGTCATTTGATGCCTTTTGGAGATTTTTCCATCTTTTCTTGGCTTCTTTATGCACATTAATACACATTTTTACCTGGGGGGCCCAAACTTTCGAACACCACTATGACCTTTAATAGCTGGGTTCAGTCAAAATCACATAAAAAAATAAGCAAAGTGCTAAAATAAAACGAAATCTTACCTGAAATGGGGAAAGAATCTCATAATATACTTATTATATTAAACTTATCATATCAACTCCTAATCATAAGAATAATAAATCGTCTAATTAAACCATATGGTACCATTTTAAAAGCTCAATTTATACCTTGTTTGTGCATGGTCACTTCAATGCCATTGACACACAGTGGCAGGCAAGCCAGTCCAATCATAGTCCCCCCCCCCCCCCCCCCCCCCGACTCCCACACAGCATCATCTCCTGTTCATTCGAAATCCTCTGTACCCCACACTCTCTCTCTGTCTCTGTCTCTGTCTCTGTCTCCTTCCTCAGGGACTGTCCCGGGTCGCTGTCCGTGGTGCTGAAACACCCAAACCAATAATCATTGGGTGTGACTTTTGTCCTCCCCCCCCTGCCCTTTTATCACTTTTTAGACAGGATGCAGACTGGTGTAATATCTATCTATCTATCTATCTATCTATCTATCTATCTATCTATCTATCTATCTATCTATATGTTAGGACTGCAGTGTTTTAGACTCACATGGGTGGGGGTTAACTTGCAGTTGCAATACATTGAAGGCTGAAGTGAAGCTTCTGTGAAACGTTGTAAAAACAGCGCGTGTGTCTTGAACGCAGCCTGCTCGGAGAACTACAGTAACACTAAACTACAGTTGCTCTCACCCTCTTCTCCTCTCTCGTCTCGCGATAGAGCGGCGGAGTGCTTTTGACGGGCAGTCGAGGTTGCAGCAGGCAGAGGGAGACGGTGGAAGGTAAAGCAGGAAGGCAGCATCATGGCGGACAGAGACAGTGGCAGTGACCACGGAGGGCCCACCGCAGGCCCCGGCTCGCTGCCCCCGGGTGCGATGGGTGCCATGTCCCGGCTGCAGCACGACACCGAGGAGCTCGCTTCGAAGCGCGTCGACATCCAGAACAAGCGCTTCTACCTTGACGTGAAGCAGAATGTTAAAGGCCGCTTCCTAAAGATAGCCGAGGTCGGGGCTGGGGGGAACAAGAGCCGCCTCACTCTCTCCATGTCCGTTGCTGTGGAGTTCCGCGATTATCTCGGGGACTTTATCGAACATTACGCCCAGCTGGGCCCGTCCAACCCGGACATAGTGCAGGATGAGCCCCGGCGGGCGCTCAAGAGCGAATTCCTTGTGCGGGAGAATCGGAAATATTACATGGATCTGAAAGAGAACCAGAGGGGGCGGTTCCTACGGATCCGACAGACCGTTAATCGGGGGCCCGGATTGGGAAGCGCGCAAGGCCAGACCATCGCTCTGCCGGCGCAGGGTCTCATCGAGTTCCGCGACGCTTTGGCCAAACTCATCGACGACTACGGGGTGGACGAGGAGCCGGCGGAGCTCCCGGAGGGCACCTCGCTCACGGTCGACAACAAGCGCTTCTTCTTCGACGTGGGCTCCAACAAGTACGGGGTCTTCATGCGGGTCAGCGAGGTGAAGCCCACGTACCGGAACTCCATCACGGTTCCGTGTAAAGTGTGGTCCAAATTCGGCAACACCTTCTGTAAATACGCGGAGGAGATGAGGAAGATCCAGGAGAGGAGTCGAGAGAAACGGGCCTCCGAACTGCTACCTGAGGGCCCGCACGGCGGCGACGACGGCGACGATGACTGACGCGGATATCAGGAGAGCAGAAATAAGACAACAAGAGACAAAACCGTGTGACAAAAAAAAGGAGACTTTTAACTGTAAAATAGAAAGAGAATTTTTTCCAAGGGAATCACCCCCACACACACAACCTCCACAGACATGACAGCCACCTCTGCTGTCTCCTCGCTCATTTTACTGGATGTCACCCCACTTACCACCCATGTAACAGTAAGCCGCTGCTATCAAGGATTGAACTGTAAGATATGAACTTTTCCTACTTGATTTCAATGAACATGAGTGTTTGTATCTCTATCAAACGACAGATTTTTGCACACATCAAAGCTATTTCGAAAATCCTGTTTTCAAACCGGTGATAGCTGCACCAAGATTTAATCAAAAAGTCAAAAACCAGAGATCTATTATATAAAATGTAGAACCAATATTTGACATCAGCACACAGAGTATATATATATATATATATTATGGACTTTACGAAACCAAAATCTGATACCAGATGTATAGTTTATTTTAAAAGGTACGCAGAATAAATATGAAAGCTCTCAAAAAGTGGATGAATTGCAGAAGGCCTGGAAACACATGACAGCATGTGTGTAGGCTCATGTTTTGAAAAGAAGTTTGGCAAAGTAGGCTTTATAGTCTATTTTGTGCTCCTAAAACAAATGGGATAAATCGATCTCTGAGCCACTATATTAAATATCAACCCTCCTGCACCATGTCCATATAAACTTAAATGAAAAAAAGTGCTAACTTAGATGTACTAATTATGATTTTGTGAATCAGCTGTAAAAAAACAACAACAACAAAATCCTTATTAAGATGCCCACGTTTTCTGTGGGTTCAGTTTTTTTTTTTTTTCTTCTTCTTCTTTTTGTGACTTTGTTGTTATTTTCCTCTGGGGGAGGGAAGGGGGGGAGGGTGAAAAACAAGTATAAGGTCCACTCGTGGGAGCGCAAGGCGCGGAAGAAAAAAACAAACAAAAAAAACGAAGAAAAGACGCGTCACCGTGGGCGATGCAACTCGCATCCTCTCTGACGTCATCACGACCCCGTGCCTTATACACTCCACTCGTTTACGTGTTCTCACGTGGATGGTCTGTGACCTCGACCGCTGTACGTTTTTACGAGTCAATGTCGAGTGTTGTTATGTAGGCCGAAATATAATATACTAGCCAGGGCTGCGTTATGTCACACCCCTGTGGTGCATGGAGCATGGGTGGCAACACCAAAAAGTAAGCCGAAAGGGCTGCTGGGAACTTGGGGGACCAACAATGATAGTGGGCGGGAAACTGAGCTGGCCCTTTCAGAAAGATGAGAAGCTGTCGTACATAAAAAAAAGTTCGGGAGGGGGCGGGGGGAAGGAGGGGGGTGGACTCTGGAGCCCTGGAACCCAGAATCCCTAGCAACACCCCTGCCCCGGTGGCCTCTCACAGAGTAGAGCTAGTTCTCCCTGGAACACGACCCAGGATGTACCACTGGGTGTCGGCAGGGAGATTGTTGGAGTCGTTGTGGGTGGTTTTGCACACCATATGCACCATGTTAAAAAAAAAAATATATCAACAAAAAACAGCGGCAACAGAGAAAGTAAATCAGGAGTGGCTGGATGAGGCTGTTTGTCAGAGCTGAGATGGATGCAGTTAAAGAGCCAGGCAGTCAGCCAGCCAGCCAGGCAGGCCAGCCGGGCCGTGCCGTGCCATGCAGCCCAGTCCAGTGGACGTAGAGGCCTATCAGTGCAGAGGGCCGAGGGTGGATCTATCTCTTTATGGTGCTACAGCCCCTTGATCGCTTCGTCGGGGCCTCGCCACTCAGAATATGTCACTTTGCATTATTTTTATTCTGCTTTTTTTCCCCCCCTCCTTTCTCCCTTCAAAGTTCTTTTCTCGACACTATGTTGTCCAAAACGTGTCAGGTCTCTCTCACACGGCTAGAGAGGACGCCACTGACTAGTGTAGGATATTTCATGTTAGTGTGCAATATTGTGTGCGTGCCAATCGCGGCACTGTATAGACTATTAAAAGACGACAAAATGTATAGGCTATGTGATCAGTAGATATTCAAAAAGCATGACGATGAGGTTGATGCATCTGCATTATATTTCCGAAATGTGAAGTCTTTCTTTAAAAGCACTTGCTCAAAGTGGTGGTGGTGGTGGGGGGGGGGGGGGGGGGGGGGGGGGGGGGGGATTCAGACTAGTAGTGAGATCATTTTTCCTGTCATGTTCTGTAACAAGTAGGCTGCCTTGTCCGTCTATCGGTGCGCGTAGACTAGTACAGTCAACAACTTTTAGCCTCTCTGCAGTGGCCTACACTGTTGGAATGGTATCTTGGGTCTAGGGGTGGCTGACACACACACATACACTCCCTCCCCACTGAGGCCTCTTGTCGCTATCTGAGTGTCTGGGAGGCCTCGGAAGTATTTTGAATGGTGTCTAGAACTGCGCGAGGCCACTGTCACTGTCACTAGTAGCCAGGAAACCTCTCTCGCCCGGGACCGCCGACCGCAGGACAGGTAAACCCCGACTATGGGTTCCACTCAGTGATCGGCTGCAGCCGACCCAAAGGACAGAGGAACTTGTTGTTGTGTTAACGATGAGGCTCACAATCCTTCTCTCTTATGTGGGTAGACTCTGATCTCAGGTCTGCTTTCCCGGCTCACGATTCAAAGCATAAAGACGGGCCCTGGCTCATTGCGTTTGCAGAAAAACTAGTCCCGATGCTCAATTACAGACACACGGGCCATTCCTTCTTTTCAAACCCGATTGACTTTTAGGCTTAACACTAAAATGCTAGTTAACTGTCATTTACTTCATTTAAAACAGGTTGGCCTACAAGTGAGCGAGTGGTGTGCTGCCGAGGTGACGTGAAGGGGAAACACAGACTGCATGGATTGCAGCTTTAGAGGCCTCAGTTGGATAAAAGCTGCTAATGCAGTTACAGACCGGGCCTGGCAGACATGTGGGAAAGCTGAGGCTAGAATTCCCCAAAGCACACCTGGGCTTAAAATGTATCAGAAGTCATGTAGAATTGTCCTTGCTTTTATAAAAAAGTTGATCTGTGTTTGATTGGGCACGGTTGTGGCAATAGAGCCCCGGGAAAATGTGCCATCTGTTCCACGCCGGACGTTTCGGCCTAGGTTTTTGTCTCTGAGTGTTGGTGAAAGGCCCGATGAAGCCTGGCACTGCACCGTAGGGGCTTAGCAGCCTGCCCTGACCTACTGACCGGACAGATCCAGTTAGGACTTTTCTCTCCATTTTTGAAGAAGAACAGGAAGTCTCTTTCCCCCTCCATGTCCATTTCTAACACGCACACAAGCCACCTTTGACGACGTGCCCATCAACGCACGCGTGAGGTCAACCCGAGTTCATCGGGAGTTCAACCTGAGTCGGACTCAGCACTTTATTCCCCAAAGTGGTCTAGCTTGATTAAATGGAGGCCTCCAGGAGGCTCACGCTACACAAAGACTGGAAATACAACACTCTCTTTCTCAAATGGCCAAATACTGCTGTTAGACTGAACGCCTCGCTCTGCGAAACGCACATGTTTTAAAGATTAGCCAGGTGCTACTGGGTCGGTTGTGCTTTTAGAGCAGAATGATTCTGTTGTGAAACATGACTTGTCCATTTTGGGTCACAGAGAGGGAGGGGGGGGGGGGGGGGACTTGTGATTTTCTGAACTCAATGTGATCAAATCGGATTTCTCGCTCATCACCCGGTGGCACAGCGACACCTGAGTGGACCTAGCAGCCATGTTGTGCCCGTCATCACTTCTGGATCTCAAATGCAAAATAGGAGGGGTTTTCTTTTTTTTGGGGGGGGGGGGGGGGGTGAGGTTTCTGGTGAAAAGCGTCAGTGGTCAAGGTGTGTGCTTTACTCGGTGCCTCTGGCTACGGTTAGTGACGAGCCTTGACGAGAACGAGGTTCGGATTCATTATACAGCGGCAGCCATCGTAGCAATCCTCAATCATGATGTAATCCTGCCTTTTGTCTGTTATTAATGCAGCATTCATCTTGTCAAAGCTTAGTCAACAGAGCTTATTTTTGTTGTTGCTCAAACAACAGGTGACCAGACCATTTCTCACGCATTTCAACGGATGGAAATAGAAGAAGAAATGAATCAAAAGTGCAGCAGTAGCTACTTATATCGCATGTACTTAAAGTCCGATTGCTATGATGGCTCCAGCTGGAGGGCGATTATTCCCGTTTCTGACTACATCCAAACAGCCACATTTACATGACTAACTTCCACCGTTACCGACTTGAAACTGACTTCCACGCGGTGTTTCAGACAACCAAATCTGCTGTTTTCGGGTTTCTGTGTTGTGGTCTTTCATTGGCCGGTCGGAGTTCCCGGTTGATCACACAGCCAATCCGCAGACTCCGGTCAAAGCCGAGCACTACGTGACTCACCACAGACCAGCGACAGAGGAGCTCATTCAGCGCGTCTTCGCGTCGCTCTAGTAGTAGGGTCCATCGCGTTCGCAGACTGTACAGGCCACTATTGTGTCTAGTTACAAAGACGTGCTTTCAGATGATTTGAAGATGTTGGGAAATGGAGCCTGGATTCTTAGGGGTGGGGGTCAATGCACAATGAACATATCCCATGTCACCGTTTGGTCTAAATCCCTTTACCATCCCCATGAGATAATATGTTGTATCTTTCAAAAATATTTTATCTGTGGCGTGTGTGTGTGTGTGTGCGTGTGCGTGCGTATGCGTGCGTGTGTGTGTGTGTGTATATATATATATATATATATGGTTTGTTATATATGATGCTCTTCCTTTCAGAAAAATATAACATGTAAACAGGAAAAACATATTGCTGTTTTTTTCCTTTGTATTTTATACTTACAGAAAGCATTGAATAAAAATGGATAAATACTTGCACTTTAGATATCTTAAGAAAAATAAAAATCTGCATATTATTTTTGATAGGGATCTCACATTCAAAGAGTATAAAATTACAGGCTTTGTGACTATTGCTGGACAGAGATGTATTGAGTTCTACTTATTGAAGTATATTTTGTCCGTGTGTCAGAAGGTTTACTAAAGTAAATTGCATGATAAAGTAGTGCTACACCGATATTGTTCTATTTTTAGTTGGTAAAAATGTCTGAAAACTGTGATAACAACCCTCGTGTATCATGTTTAACCTCTCCTCGCCCCTTCTAGAATATTTCTTACTGAAATATGGCCTTTCCTGACTACATGACGATGGTGCTTACTTTGGCTTTGACATCGAGCTCATCCTATACATCTCAACATCACCATAACTCGCGTCCTTAAACTTCATTACTTTCTGTTATGTACTCTCACTACCTTATTAAATTTCCGTTGGTGGCAAAAAACAACAAAAAAAGGTGTGCTGTTTTGTACATTGCTGTTTGTTTTAATGTCGGGGGGGGGG
>NW_022605577.1:235676-236592 GCF_008692095.1 Etheostoma spectabile | reverse complement strand
GGGGGGGGGGGGGGAGCCTTGTTGTCTGAAAAATGACTATTCGCGCAATAAAAAGTCATTCCACATGTCCCCTGTCTCTGCACAAATGTCTCAACGCTACAGTTTTTATTAGGCAGGAACTTCATAAAATTAAAGTTAAAATTAAAATATTCAACAGTGACGGACTGGCCACTTTATGCATGCAGCCACAAATAGATAGATAGATATATAAATAGAAAGATAGATAGATAGATAGATAGATATTTATTATTATATATTGATCCCAAAACAAATGGGAAATTATGGTGTTACAGCAGCAAAAATGCATCAGTCACACAGCACCGAATATAAATATAAATGAAATACTAGGATACAATATGCATGCATGCATGCAATGTACAGAGAAGGAATATACAATGTACAGGATGTATACAAATATAAGGACAAATTATTGAATATATACAGGTTGGGAAAACAAAAATGTGCAAATATTCAAGATTGTACTGCGGCAGGTGCGCGGAAACATTCACTCGGAAGGCCCAGTTATTAATTTCCAAACTTTATAATTGGCAAAAATGTGTTGTGGGGGCCGTTTTTTGATCCCATTCCGTCGTTGATATTCATTATAGTTATTCCCATATTTAGGTTAATTAACACAGTTTTGATACATAAACCCACTGTACAGTATTTATTAACCCTTGTGTTGTCCTCCCGGGTCAAAAACTGACAAAAGAATTGACATTTTTGTCCCTTTCTCAGACTTTGTTTTTGGAGTTCACGGTCAATAACCCTCATTTATATAGAATTATACCTAATATTTGAGTTAAAAAAGCAGAAATAATGAATTATTTTGACTAATAGGTCAAATCAGAGGAATGAAAGTGATCAGTTGTATTTCCAAAGAGCGTTGGAAGGAATCCAATCCATTTTTTGTGGT
>NW_022605577.1:234676-235666 GCF_008692095.1 Etheostoma spectabile | reverse complement strand
GGTTAAAAAGAAACCCATATTTCAGATATGGATATTTTTTAAAGGGGTCAGATTTGACCCGAGGACAACAGGAGAGATCATGTATCATATCTAGAATGACCGTGCATGAATCGGATATCAATTGTTTGAGTAGAGCTGGGTATCACTGATTTCCCGAACCCATTCTATTCTGATTCCCAAGGTCCTTATTTGTTTACATTTCCAATTTAATATCAATGAGTTTATGAAAATTTCCATTACAATACCAGTTTTGCGAGAACTTTTTAATTTTATTTAGAGTATCAAATCACAACGAGTTATCTGGAGACACTTTACAGATAGAGGAGGTCTAGACCACACTATAATTTACAGATTTTCTTTTGGGGGGGTGCTTTTACCTTTATTCGATAGAGACAGTGGAGAGACAGGAAAGGGGGAGAGAAAGAGGGGATGAGAGCCGCAGGTCTGTTCTGAACCCGGGACGCCGCCAAGGACTCAGTCTACATGGGGCACACACTCTAACTGGGTGAACTAGAGGTCACCCCCAACACACTCTATAATTTATAAAAGTCTAAAGTCCCAACAATTCTACTAAATCCCCCAAGAGTGGGATAGTGGGACAGTGGCGAGACAAAACCTGGTCCAGACCCGGGCTCCTGGTGGGTTCTCGGTGTATGCTGTATATTGTGCACGCAAGAAGCAAACCCCAAATGTGTAATAGAACACAGCAGGTTAATATTGACATCAATAATAAACCCCCCAAAAGTCAGTTTAAAGTCAACTTTAGTTATACATCCATGGTGAAAAGGCATAAATTAAAATTAGTTTTTCTGGATTTGATTAAATCATTATCAGCTCACTCGACATTGATCGATTTTAATTGGTGAATCAATTATTTGAACCGGCTAACTGACATGCTAGTTAACATTAACATAGGCACAGGCTAATTACTGCTAACTAACATGCTAGTTCACAGGAGCAATTTAACCTAAACAGCTGATGTAAGTCCAA
>NW_022605577.1:234593-234666 GCF_008692095.1 Etheostoma spectabile | reverse complement strand
AGCTTCTCCTGACAATACGGTGATTTGTGGTGTGGTTATGATACAATCGTTAGCCTATTTTTATAAAAACGTC
>NW_022605577.1:219210-234583 GCF_008692095.1 Etheostoma spectabile | reverse complement strand
CCATAACGTGTGGTACAAGGTAATGGAGACTTTTGTACATTGTGGTGTTTCTTTAAAAATAAATAACGGACAAATAGAGACTTTAAACGCTTCATTTGTAAAGTTATTCTCTGTCAAAGTGGCGTCAAAATGAATGGAAGTCAATGGGATGCTAACGGCAGGTGATGGCTTCTTAACGTCAAAATGGCGCCGTGGGAGCTCCGCTTAGAGAAGAGAGGCTGACCCCCCTTGGTTGTTGCCTCGGCAGGAAGAGGACATGCTGATGACAGGACAGTATTAACTGTCCTCGGCCAGGTGAGGCTGTTTCAGTCTGCAGGAGACAACAGGTCAGTGCACAAAAAGCAATAAAACCTGATAGCACCTCAGGTTTTATTGTCAGGTAGTGGGAACTAAATATTATAACCAGCTGATTTAGAGGCAGTGATTTGCTCAACAGTTAGCGTCATGAGTCATTGAATTCTCCTTATCAATAAATCACATTAATTGGTAGTCCAGGGTGAATAATATCAGGGTGGACGGTACACTCAAAAAGCTTATTAAAAATCAGTGGTATCAGGTATTTGGTTATTTGAAGGGTAGGGATTAATAAAGAAAGGTGTTTTTTTTTTTACAAATTTGAACCATAATGTAATTTGAGTGTTGATATCATTAATTAAACTGGCTTGCCTGAGACCTAACAGACTGATTTAAGTGTGACTCTTCAGTAATTACACTAGCAATAGCATAGTGGTAATATGTACAGTACAGCAGAGTAGAAAAAATATATTAACGTTCTCGGAAGGCATCTGGTTCATTTAAAAAAATACAGTCCCTCCTTTTTTTCATTTTGTGGACTTTTTGGAGTCATCTGTTCTATTTCAAACTAATGCAATTACAGCCTATAAAAGGAAACTTAAATGGCAAATATGATTAGTACATTTTGGTTTTATCTCCTGGCTCTGTTAGAAGCTTGATAAGGTTATTTAAATGCTTAAGGAGCAGAAACACTGAAGTTTCTTTTATATAGACTTTAGTGGTCCATAATACTGTATCTGAAGTTCTTTTTATAGATTAGGGGTCCCTAATACTGTATCTGAGTCTCTTTATATAGCCTTAGTGCCCTAATACGTATCTGAAGTCTCTTTATATGAATTAGTGGGTCCCTAATACTGTATCTGAAGTCTCTTTTAATAGGCCTTAGTGGTCCCTAATACTGTATCTGAAGTCTTATATACACTTAGTGGTCCCCTAACTGTATCTGAAGCTCTTTTTATATAGACCTTAGTGGTCCTAATACTGTATCTGAAGTCTCTTTTATATAGACTTAGGGTCCCTAATACTGTGATCTGAAGTCTCTTTTATATAGACCTTAGTGGTCCCTAATACTGGATCTGAAGTCTCTTTCATATAGGTGTGTTTTCACAGCTGAAAACCATCCACAATGCAACACTTTCTTAAAGTGACAGGCACTCTTTAGCACAACTGAGCGGGTACTGGAGAAGCCGCTGTTGTAAGTAAATATAATACGTCGTTTTTTCCAAATATTTTACCCAACCCACTTTTTTTCCT
This sequence comes from Etheostoma spectabile, assembly GCF_008692095.1. NCBI lineage: Eukaryota > Metazoa > Chordata > Actinopteri > Perciformes > Percidae > Etheostoma > Etheostoma spectabile. Next base: position 233,035 of record NW_022605577.1, on the reverse strand, counting down.
CCAGAAGACACTGTTAAACCCTCTGAGCCCGAGACACTCGCCCACGCGTAAAAATGGCACCTCTGAGTCATAGTTTAATAATTTATCAACCACACAAGCTAGCGACTTACCAACGGTTGCGTCTGAAAGGTAACGAGTTAGCGGTCTCTTCCGGGTCTCTCTAGCCTCTACAGGTGATTTTCTATTGAGCCTGGAACTTCCAGCCTCTTTCAGGGTCGTTGGGCTTTAAATCCAAACTGTTACATCCAAGATTGATCCACTTTATGTCCATAATTCATCGCGTTTTGGCTCATTTCTGCCGCTAGCTCGCGGCTCCGTCTCTCCTCTCTGTTGTTTACGGAAATAGAGGCCCAAGTATGCCCATATATGGGAGACAACGTCACCCCTCTTGTATGGAAGGCCAGAGGGGGAAAAAAGGCCAATAGGCTGTATGGAAGGCCAAGAGGAGCACATTTTTGACACGCGTTTACTTGTGTAACATTGCTGTGGGTGTAATATCAATAAATATGATGTTATTATGTTATTATTGGCATCAGTAAATTTCATGAGAGCAAAAGCGTCTTGACTTTCTTTGAAAGAATGTATGTATTTTGTCAACTGTATAAGTTACAACGATTATTTCTTCACAGTGTGACTCCCAAGACTTATGAGAAGTGTTTTAGAAAGGAAAATGGCTTATGTATTACTCATCTGTCTGTGATATCAATACAAATCTGGAAGATTCATGTTCCGTTTTATTGATTGATTTGTCTTTAAGGCCCTACAACCATTTTCAACATGCAAGTGACCTCACTGCAACCCAAATATTCTAATAACCCAGTTTGTCCTAAAAAAATGATGTTCATAACTTGACTGTAGACAACAGGGTTGATGTTTTACAAGCTTTTTTTATAAAATAAATCCAGACGGACATTAAACTGTAAAAATGGCCTCAGGTCTCAGAAGTTTTGTGACTTGGGTTGCAACTCTACAACAAGTATTCGTTACATAGGTAGAGACTGTATGCTCTTACAAACTGGCAGTGTGTCTGTTGCTATTGGAACTTGTACACTTGTGGCTTTGGTCTAGTTCAGTGGTTCCCAAACTTTTTCACATGAAGGATCTCTAAACTGACACAACTTAGACCATGGACCCTCATTTGATAAGTTTTCATGCCAGGGTCCCCCATCTGATCGGAGTTTTGATTTTAGATGCTTGATGCAGAAGTCATACATTCTTTCCTTGTGTTACATATGGATGGAGTTGGACTGAAAATGAATGATTGTCCTTTTCTGTTGGGAACCCCCTGGCCTGGAACCCCAACTTTGCTGTTTTATACTGGATTTAATAACATACTACATTTCAAATGTACAGTAGCTCTTTACTGCAGGCTAAATTTAAAAAATCATGTCCATATTGGAAATGTATAGTGCTGAAGTTCTGAACAAAATCTTTTTGCATTATTATTGGGGCTAATTTTAATTAATTAATCTGAGAAAAAACAAGAGAGGGAGAACTTGCTGGATCATTGATGGGAACATCTACTTATCAAAATCTTCTTCCTGATTCAAGCACTTTTGAATTTATCTACTCAGCATATTAGGTCATATTGTTGATTGTTATGGTCCATATTTGAACAGTGAAAATAATAACAAAGAGAGTTTTTTAACTTTAATGTCACTACTGCTGATTATTTATTGATTCATTTGTATTGAAATATTAAAAATACTTCCACAGCAAAAATTTAGATTAATTAATCACAGAGTAGGTAATTAATTAGATTAAATGTTTTAATCGATTGACAGCCCTAATTTATTACACAAAGTAATATCTACGTAATATCATAGATGTCACCCAGGTTAGCAGAGTTAATATTAAGAAAGCACAGTCACAATCATCTGTATAAAAGCTTACTTTATGAAGCACAGACTAAATATTCAGTAAATATGTCCTTTACATAGTATATGCATCCTGTCAAAGAACAGTTCAGATATACAAACAAAACAAACAAAAAGACAGATTCAATGCTGACATCAAAGTGCCGAAGTTTTCATTTTTTAAATAAAACAGAACAATCAAGAAATATTTTTTTTTGTCACAATCCTAGATTACAGCACAGGCCTACCCTAGAACATGGGGAAACAATGGTTAGCACGACAGCCAAAGTGACTATAAGGGGAAGTCTCCCTGTAAGAAATCAGTTATTCATCCTAACAATACGGCTTTAGAAAATGGGACTTCCTCTCTCTAAACTCAACTCTGCTTCAGCATTTTGGTCTGTACAAGGATCCGGTTCCAGGATTCCAGCTGATTCCAGGTGTCCAGCCAAGTCCCAAAAGGATCTCAGATCCTGTCAGTCACTATTAATGTGATATACGAAGCAACAGAAGCGCTGTGTCCAGAGCAAAGATATCATGTACTGTCGATATCCACAGCTCTGGTTATGTCAACATGCTTCTGTGCCACACTGAGGCTGAGTGAAGGAGAACTAAGCTCACTGATCTACAGTTGTGTCATAAGCAAATTACGCAGAAAGAGAAAATGTGTGTGTGTGTGTGTGTGTGTGTGTGTGTGGGTGGCTTGGAATCAATTAAGGTGCTCACAAACAGCGGTACCACCACCCCTGCCACCACATCCCCACTCCTCTCATCCTCCTCCCATTAGAAACAGGCTTCATATGCTGTGTTCCCAGTTTGGACAAACGTGTGCTGGATGTGTGTTTTGCTTGTTCTCGGCTGGCAGAGGCCGTCTTACTTAGAAAACCAAAGCAGTCTGTTCTTCTTAGAAAACGAGTCTTTTCTCCTCCTCCCGCCTTGTGGAGGATGTTCTGATTGCTACTCTGCTGGTGGAGTTGTTTTGCTGCTGTTCCCTTCTCCATCCCAGTAGGCTGACAGGTTTCCTGACTTGATCGTGTTAAGCTGGAGCAGACCTGCTGCTACACTCTCCAATAAGCCAGTCTCTGTCTAAGATAGGCCAGGTCCTGCTCTCCAAAAAACATCTTCCACTGTTAGGATGGATGGCAATCAAAGGAATATACCAGTACTAGTAAATGTCTAATACAAGGCCAAGCAAGGTCCATGTAACATGTTATAAATCAGAACAGAGATTGATTAGATGTTCTGTTTTGGGAATTAAATGTATATATTTTTTCAAAAGGAAGATGTCTGCCTTTGTGCTGAAGATGCTTTTGAGAGCTCCAGGCCTGACTGTGGAGTCTTATTCAGCAGAAGGCCATCAGATTGTTTGTCACCAAACATGTTCAAAAATCTTCATAGAAAAACATGAACCTGCTATATTTACTTCTTCCTGTTGCCTACTGCTTCAACCACTCAACTGCTTAAAAAGAGCATGCCAATGCACACACACATTCACCGGCTGACCTACTCATGGTATGTCTCCCACCCACACCTTCCTCTAATGCCCGGCGGAAACCTCCCACCCAACCGTATATTGTTACATTTGGTGCACTCTACCTTGATATAAGACAAGTTTGTGGGATAAAACAGAACATGGCACAGTGCTTTCATTCAGTCACATACAGATATCCTCTTCAGGTCAGATTTGACTGGTTGGAAAAACATACAGGATAATTGAATACATGTCAGTATTTGGGGTAACGGCAGCTTCCAAGTCCCAGACACAGATCTCTCTGACAAGTGACTGACTAACACTCTCTAAATCCCTCAACATCTAGTGTCAAGGTGGCCTTGAGTAAGGCACTCAACCTCCAGTTCCTCCGGTGGAGCAGCTTAGCTAACAGTCTCGGCAGCCCCTTACAAATGGATGTAGCTGTATGAACATCAAATGGAAATGTCTGAAAAAGAGCGAGCATGCTCAGTGTTAACCCTTCCTGGGGTAAATAATGGTTTGAGAATTAAATAAATAAATAAATATGCTATACATGACAGGGACATGATCCTTCTGAGAAGTTCTCATGGAGAGTTTTTGTAACTCTGGGATAGATATGTTGCATCTTCACACCCCACACCCCGCCCATTCCGTAGGTCCATGCACACGTCTGTGAGTGGCTGGGTGGGTAAACACGAGTGGGAAACAAAAGGCCAAAATGCTACAGTAGTACCGTCTCCATCTGAATCACTGCCTGCCTCCTGGACTGCAGGACGAGGACAGGACAGAGAGGACAAAGGCAAACCAGTCCGTCTCTCCTTCTTTGTTCTCTTTCTGGCCTTAAACTAAGACATTATTAATGACTCAAAGCTCTGCTCATGACTAAATACACATTTCAACTAAAGACACGTGCATCGCTCTGAGTCTTGTTACAAAATAATACTGATGATGTTGTTATAAATAGTGATCACACTAATGATCATTTTCATGTGCAATAGTAAAAGTTCAAAGGTCTGAGGTTTGGCAGGGTCACCTGTTGGGCATCGAGCACGGGCTCTTCATCTTCATCTATTGCTCAAGGACAGAAACTTATCACCAGGGTTGATAAATTCTACGAAGGACAGTGAGTCATTCCTCCTGTTGCAATCCACCTTCTTACTGTAAGTACAACAGGAGGAATGGAGGAGCCCAAAACACTAAATACTAACAAAAAACCCAGTACGAAGTGGAGGATTAAGCTAGTTTGGCTTGGAGGGATGTTGTTTGGTGTGCTTTGGGGTCACTGGTCCTCCTTCCTCCCCTCAGCTCCTCTGTCCTGGGGCAGTGCATCCAGCGGCCTTCCCGTTCAGCCCGCCCTGAGCCTGACTGATGGACGGGGAGGACTGTGTCTTGCGGAGGAGGCACTCGCGGCCGGCCAGGCCACCCTCCATGATCAGGCCCGCCATCACGCTGGCCTCGATCTTCTCGAGGTCGTCCGTCTCCGCGCGGATTTTGGCCTGCAGCAGGCTGATGTAGGTCTCATACCGAGTCTTCTGCTCGAGGGGCGGAGGACAAAGAAAGTGAGACCAACAGAACATGAATCAAATAGAACTTAACAGTGTGGTACCGGAAGCAAAAGTCATTTTTTCCATAACAATTTTGATTATTAGCCATATTGTCTTAACCATCCGTAGATAGTCTATATCTAGTTCCGGTGCCGCCGGAGGTTCAGGTGAACGTCCCTCATTTATCGGCCGGATGTCCCTTGCCTTCCGTTTTCTTTGTGTTGGCGTTCTAAACTCTGGTCAATGCGGGAAACATCCTCCGAGCTAGAACCAGCAATCAAATTATATTTATCTTCGTCTTGTGATTGGTTTAAAGAAATGCCAAAAAGTAGAGCACGTTTCTCTCCCTTCCCAGAATGCTGTGTGGACTAGCCAGACCTTCCTTTGCGGCATTGTGGTGGAAAGTCTGGCAATGCGAGACTAATCCATGGTAGACTGACCACGAGCCAGATTGTGAAACAATGGTTCATGTCCCTGTAGAAGCCACAATTCCATATAATATCAAAAATAATAAAATATACTCGCAAACAGCTATACAGTGGGTACGGAAAGTATTCAGACCCCTTTAAATTTTTCACTCTTTGTTTCACTGCAGCCTTTTCCAAAATCAAAAAAGTTCATTTTATTTCTCAGTAAGTACACTCAGCACCCCATCTTGGACAGAAAAAAACAGAAAGTAGAAATTTTGCAAATTTATTAAAAAAGAAAAACTGAAATATCACATGGTCTAAGTATTCAGACCCTTTGCCGTGACCCTCATATGTAACTCAGGTGCTGTCTATTTCTTCTGATCATCTTGAGATGGTTCTACACCTTCATTGGAGCCAGCTGTGTTTGATTATACTGATTGGACTTGATTAGGAAAGCCACACACCTGTCTATATAAGACCTACAGCTCCAGTGCATGTCAGAGCAAAAGACATCATGAGGTCAAAGGAACTGCCTGAAGAGCTCAGAGACAGAATTGTGGCAAGGCACAGATCTGGTCAAGGTTACAAAAAAATTTCTGCTGCACTTAAGGTTCTAAGAGCACAGTGGCCTCCATAATCCTCAAATGGAAGACGTTTGGGACGACCAGAACCCTTCCTAGAGCTGGCCGTCGGCCAAACTGAGCTATCGGGGGAGAAGAGCCTTGGTGAGAGAGGCAAAGAAGAACCCAATGGTCACTGTGGCTGAGCTCAGAGAGCAGTCGGGAGATGGGAGAAAGTTGTAGTAAGTCAACCATCACTGCAGCAATCACCAGTCGGGGCTTTATGGCAGAGTGGCGACGGAAGCCTCTCCTCAGTGCAAGACACATGAAAGCCCGCAGGGATTTGCTAAAAAACACTGAAGGACTCCAAGATGGTGATAAATAAAATCCTCTGGTCTGATGAGACCAAGATAGATCTTTTGGCCTTAATTCTAAGCGGTAGGTGGGGAGAAAACCAGGCACTGCTCATCACCTGTCCAATACAGTCTCACAGTGAAGCATGGTGGTGGCAGCATCATGCTGTGGGGTGTTTTTTAGCTGCAGGGACAGGACGACTGGTTGCAATCGAGGGAAAGATGAAGCGGCAAGTACAGGGATATCCTGGACGAAAACCTTTTCCAGAGTGCTCTGGACCTCAGACTGGGCCGAAGGTTTACCTTCCAACAAGACAATGACCAAGCACACCGCTAAATAACGAAGGAGTGGCTTCACAACAACTCCGTGGCTGTTTTGAATGGCCCAGCCAGAGCCTGACTTAAACCCAATTGAGCATCTCGGGAGACCTGAAAATGACTGTCCACCAACGTTTACCATCCAACCTGACAGAACTGGAGAGGATCTGCAAGGAGGAATGGCAGAGGATACCCAAATCCAGATGTGAAAAACTTGTGCATCTTTCCCAAAACGACTCATGGCTGTATTAGATCAAAAGGGTGCTTCTTACAAATAATGAACAAAGGGTCTGAATACTTATGACCAGTGATATTTCAGTTTTTGTTTTTTATAAATATGCAAAAATTTCTAAATTTCTGTTTTTTTCTGTCAAGATGGGTTGCTGAGTGTACATTACTGAGAAATAAAATGAACTTTTTTGATTTTTGGAAAAAGGCTGCAATGAAACAAAGAGTGAAAAATTTAAAGGGGTCTGAATACTTTCCGTACCCACTGTATTACCATATATGATTGTCCCATCCAAAGAGCACCTCAAACAAACAATTTGAGTCCTGGACGTGCTCCTTTACAGACATTTTGGTAAGTAATAATATTTTGTTTTAGGAAAAACTAATTTTATTCGCGTTGCCATGGAAAAGGACTACACTACCCACAATCCTAAGCATAACAGTGACGTCTCTGGTTGGTGGAGCTCGCTGTTACCATGGAAATGTTTACCGCACCCGCAAACTCGCAAACGGCTTTGTTAACATTATTGTACCTTTGCCTTTTTTTTGCCGTTTTAAAAATATTTTTTGATTGAATCAAATGTTTCATTATCCCCGCTCATCTCGTAGCTGGTTGGCTAGGTTAGAAGAAAACAATAAAGTTTGATAATGAGACGAACATGAGTGTTAACTGAACATCATCTTTGCTACAAATAAAAAAAATACAAAATCCTAAATAATATACTTATGACAATCGGAAAATAGCTATGACTTTACACTGGCCATCTGGCATGCTTTTGGTCTCTTAGCTGACCTTTAACTTGAAAAAAATCATAAGAAAATAACATAAAGAAACATGAGAAATCTGACAAATTAGCCAAGCTATTCAAAGCCCGTACCTCGTACGTGAGGTAGTGCTCCTTGAGCCGGTACTCCTCCCACTCGCGGCTTTTGGGGTCGGCTGAGGGCGAGTTTTTCCGGTGCTCCTCCAGCTCCAGGCTCATCTGCTTCAGCTTGCTCTCGTGACTCAGTAGCTGCTCCTCCTGCACCAATCACAGCCCGGACAAAAAACAAGAAGAACACCATGACAGCCAATCAGAGGCAAGCGGTAGTGATGGCCAAATGAAGCTTCACGAACCAGTGTCTTTATTTTCTGAGCCCACTAGATGGCGTGCTTGGTTTTAAGAGAAAGGCCTGAGACATTGCAATTCAGTATATTCTCAACCAATTGTTGAACAGAATTCTCAAAAATAGAATAGTGTGTATGTGTGTGTGTGTGTGTGTGTGCGTGCATGTACGTACCTGTTTGAGTCTGGTGGATGAGGACGGCAGGATTGGCCGACAGAATTTCTTCATGGAGCCGATGGCGGCGGGGAAGGCCGGGGCGGAGAACAGCGCTGCCACCAGGTTTATCCGAAAGATCCAAGATAACATCTCCTCCTCACTACTGGAAAGAGAGTGAAGGGCGAGAGAGCAGGTGAGTAGAATGAAAATTGTTTCTATTGCTGTACACTTAGTTTGACTCATCAACAAAGGTTCAACTACAAAAAAAAAGCCTGGTACATTCATTTGGCTGGGGAACATGACAGATAAAAAAGACAACTGTTCCCATTCACAGAATGTAATTGAAATGATGTAATTGTCTCTAACTAGCATCAACTAGTATTCTGACACGGCATGCATGAATTCACAAAACAATTCCACTGTCAAAGAATTGAGATGACAGTAAAATTAGGTCTCACAAAATACTCTCAAAAATCTAATTGGGGGAGAAACTTTTTAGCTACAATTTACTTTATTAAGTACTTTATAAACTCTGGCGCTACAAACAATTCATCTTCACTAGACCCAAACACAATCTGCGCTTTCAGTGGTGATCCAGAATTAAATTGTTTTCCTAATTGGGGCGTAGATCTGTAAACATTGAGAGTTTTTGGGCGCCCAGATAGCTCAGTTGAGCGGGCACACATACATAGATTTACTCATCAACACAGAGGCCCCAGGTTTGAATCTGACCTGCAGCCCTTTACTGCATGTCACCCCCCTCTCCTCTTTCATGTCTTCAGCTGTCCTGTCAACAATAAAGGCCGAAAATGCCCATAATAAGATTCTGAGTTTTAATTTTATTTATTTAATTTGTTTAAATTCTGCGGAAAATCCATGGATCTGCCATCCATCGCTCCTCTACACCAGCTCTCTATGTTCCAGATGGTCCACTGACGGTCTACGGTCTATCAAAACTGTACCATCGTCCACGTTTCATGATCTTTGGACGAGGCTATACGTTGAAAACGTTTCAAAACACATATGTATAAAATGGAAACTTCCATTGTATTTGTCTCATTTCCTTTACTTTTGAGGCTTAATTGTTTTTTAATGAAAACATCTCATGTTGAACTTACGGGGCGTGCAGCAGGAAGACTCTCCAGTCTGAGGTTTTGAGCTTCAGCACGTTGGCTCTCTTGCTGTAGTCGGTGGCACGAGTGGCTAGAGCGTGGTGGATCCGCACTGCATTCTTCAGGTCCACCTCGGAAATGTCGGCGTCAGGCTTGTACTCATCCTGGGTAAGTAACAGAAAAAAACAAGTCTTTATCCTAAGGAATTGCCGTCATTAAATGAAACAATAAGCCTAAAAATCTGATGATTAGACTAGATGTTCATCACATCATTTAAAATGTAGAAAAAAGAAGAAAAGAAATCATACTGCTGCGTTCCAGCAGGGGGAGACAAACTCCCAGCAGAGCAGCCATGCCTCATTTCCTCTTTCAATGCTCCATCTATCTCACTGCCCCCCCCCAACACACACACACACACACACACACACACACACACACACACACACACACACACACACACACACACACACACACACACACACACACACACACACAGCAGCAGCAGCAGCAGCAGCAGCATCCACCACCGCAATGACAGCGGTGCTGGATGTGTGTTTCTATGGTAACAGAGCAGAGGATGAGGTGTTGTACCTTTTGGAGATACAAGATCATCCCCTTCAGAACCGCGTAGAACTTTTTCCAACCACGGCGACCCCTCGGAGCTGGAAGAGAGCAAAGAGAAGAAATAAAAAAAACTTTTATATCATATTTTTTACAATAGCTTATAAGGAATTTGTTCATTTCTGTTAAGTGTCAGTGTTTATGCGTGTGCGTGCATGTGCGTGCGTGTGCGTGTGTGTGTGTGTGTGTGCCATCACTCACTGCGTTTGCCGTCCATGTCCGAATGGCTCTTGCGGGTCAGCACTCCATGTTTGTAGGTGACAGCATTTAAGAGAATGGGAATGGCGATGAAAGGGTTATGGCCGTCCGTTACCCTGGCAACACGCTTACTCCCACCCTCACATTGCTCCTCCACCAGCTCTGACAGACTCTTCCTCAGCTCCTCCTCCTCACTGCACACACAAATACCCATTCAGATAACCTGAGCAGCACATATTCAAGTGTACTTACCGGTACTTCTAAAAAAACTTGCATAGCCCAAATACTTTTCCTTTTCACAAACACAAAATGTGTACTCACACTGCCCACTCAAGCTTCTCATTCTTGATTGAGTTATACAAGACCTGTGTGGGCAAGGCAAGAAAAGAGAGGAACTGTAAACATTCTCTTTTAAACTGACTGCAGGGTAAAGAATGTGAAGAAATGCTTCGATTCTGAGGCAAAGACAAAAAGAGGTTTTGTGCTAGCTGTACTTTCTCAGGAGGAGGTCTGCACCTTTAATAAGTCTTTAGGGAAGTCTTTGCCATTGTTGAGGCCATCGAGATTACTGATGAACTGTTGGCAAGACATCTTCTTCCCAATGTTCTGAGGAGAGGTGAACAAAGAGAAAAACAGACAGACAGACACAAACAAAACTATCAGTTCAATTAGCTTTTTAACGTGTGGAAGTAATCTTTAGCTCAGCTCGTTATCGACAGAAGTTGACAAATACTCAGATTCCAAAGCAGCTGATAATTTCAACCTAGTTTTATATGCTACAAACCTGGATGCAGTTTTGCAACTATCCTCTGGGTGGCAGTGTTAAGCTGCTGGTTCTACTAGTAGTGGCGGTGAGAGTGGTTCCATCTCTTATCTATGTGTTAGTATCAGCTTAGCATAAATTTCCTTTAGCCACTTATTATGATGCGTCATTACAGGGTGAACACATTGGGAGGTGCTTCTGTATTACTTCCCATTTCTGTCTGAATAAAGCCCGTAACCTAAACAGATACAGCTGTGGGACTAAATCTGAATCGACTCGCTACTGTTATTGAAAAAAAGGAAAAGAAAACAAGATTTGGTTTGTGGCTTTCTATTTGCATTTTCATCTGAGGAGGCCACGTAACAGACAAGACAACCATGCTCCCTTTTCTAGGAGAAGTACAAGAAAAAAGGATGGGATATAACAGGTGTCACAAAACGTTTGAATTTGAACTCTGCTTCAGATATTGTGACACTACAGATCAATTGCATTTCACATTGCTTATACCAGTACTGCATTTATTATAAGCAGAAGAAATCAGCACTTGATTATTTATTTTTGCAAAACAATGATGAATTAAAAATGTATATATCCTTGTGTGTGCATCCTTTATTATGAGCCTAATGTGGCTGATCTAATTTGAAATAATCATGACTTCCTGAAATGATATTATTGGCTGACAAGAGGAGGCACAGATGTCAATGAGGACAGTGTTAAGTATATAAATATACTTACCACCTGCATGGGTGGAGAGAGACCAGGGGGCCACATTTGGTTAGCAGGGGGAAGGATTTGAAAGGGAGGAAAAGGAAATTGAAAAGTGAGAAGGATATCAGGTCGAGGAGACTTGCAGGCGGGTCGAGGAAAAGCAAAGCACAGGACCTATTATACTGATCGTGTTATGCTGCCCAGACCACAGTGCTCCAGTTTAGAACCGAACAGATGAGACTATTCGAGGAGAGGAGAGACAGAAACAGGTCAGAAAGTAGGCCGCGGAGGAGAGAGAACGAGAGAGGAAAGGGTTGATAGAAAGAACAAGAAATAGACAGGAAAAGAAGGTGTGAATGGATACATGCCGAGGCTATTTTGCAGAGGTGCTGTTGCTGCGGCTGGGTCTTTGCGCTGCCCAAGGCGATTGTGATTTAAAGAAATGCCAATAAACTAGAGCACATTTTTCCCCAATCCCAGAATGCTGTGTGGACTAGCCAGACCTTCCTCCACAGCACTGTCTGGCAATGTGAGACTACAGGAAGACTAGAGGAAAAGGGAATCCTGCAGAACCAGTAAGATAGACAACTACAGTACATACATGTCCGTGTAGATCGGTGTTGAGCAGCATAAGGGCGCAGGTCAATGTGTGGGCTCCATCTGCAACAGGACAATACACAAGGGGAGACGTCAGCTAAATGTCAAATCACTCCTCGACACGCACAGGCACACACACAAACCCATGCACACACACACACACACTTTTTTATTATGCAAGTAGCCATAACTTTAGTGAATATGCTGCAGTCATGAGTCTTTGTTTAACATGGATCGAAATGGAAACTGTAACAGTAATGTCAAATCGATTTTCTTATGCGTACATTTTCTTTTTTTAACAGCTGTTATGACTTGTATTGTTCCTCATACCGTCGTTGTCGTCATCGCCATCGTATTCTTCGTGGCTCTGGCCTTCTTCAGAGGTAAGTGTCTGTGGGTTGCAGTGGCAGAAGCGTCTGGAGAAATGGACAAGGACCCTCTCTCTCTCCTGGGTCTCTCCCATCAGTGGAAAGGCCTTTAAGAAGTTCCTGGCGTACACAAATCACAGGTTAACAGTAGATCAAACGTTCCCCGATAATGCATGTCTGACAGTTATATGATTTCATCACTTCTGGAAGTAAATAGAATTTGTTGAGGAATTCAGCCAACAGCTTTGTTGGAAAACCTTATCAGATATTTGACTTTTGAGATACAGTCAAATCTGCTTTTTCAAACCTGGGACTCATGGTCATGTGTGTATATTGTAATAATGAAGGATTGTGTCATCTTTATGTCTCTGCGTGTGTGGTCTTGTGTTAAGAACTGGTTGCACTTTGATTTGGTAACCGTGTGACAGAATCAAGAGGTTTCATACAGTCTCACTTTCACTTTCGAGGTGATACATTGATGTAGAGTTGAAACAAAAAGTCTAATCAACAATTAGTTAACTGACGGAAAAATAATCTGCAACTATTTTGATTGAGTTTCAGTCATTTTTCAAGCAAAATGGTCAAATATTCGGCTTGGTTCAAGTATCTCGAATGTGAGAAGTTGCTGTTTTGTTATGAAGTTAATTGAATCTTTTGGAGATTTAGAATTGTGGTTGGACATAATATGGGAAGACATCACATTGGACTTGAATTTGTGATTTCTTTTGCTATTTCTTTTCAAATTTAATTATCTAAATTTTTCTTGATCGAAAGAAATTCCATGCAGTCAGATTAATGCAGGCAACTACAGTAACCTTCATTAAACCATTTACTGTACGTTAGGGCTGCATGATATGAGGAAAATATCCAATAAGTGACAAAGTTGTGGCATATCACCATAACGATAATACTTGCAATAAACAGGTATTAAAGTGTACTCAGTTCTGCTGCTTTCAGTATTCTGGTAAAATACAACAAACTGCTTGTTGAATTCAAAACAAATGAAAGGAAATAATTCCCAACTTTCTTTTACCGAACAAATTGAACCGTCAATTGAATATAAAAGGCAGCACTAAAAAAGACTGACAGTTACATTTTAGAGTACATTTTTCTACTGATATTTTCTTTCAACAAGCACTAAGTCTTTGAGTGTCTTTCACAATGTGTCGATTGCGCCAGAGTTGATATTGCGATGATGATGCAAAAAAATCAATTCATTGTGCAGCCCTACTGTACATGTACACATTATGATGAGTATTTCAGTCCTACCAGACATTATTATAGCAGACCTTAGTGTGAAGACCTTGGTATCCAAGATCCAAACAATACCCAAATGAATGCAGATTTTTCCGTTGTGAAGTTTTACTTTTTAAAGTCCTTGTATTATGCTTTTTGGCTTTTTCCTTTCCTTTATTGTGTTATATATCTTTTGTGCATGTAATAGGTTACCAAAGC
>NW_022605577.1:200000-219200 GCF_008692095.1 Etheostoma spectabile | reverse complement strand
CTCCCCAAAGGGGGTTACCATCTCCAACAGAAACCACTGTTCCAAACAGCTCTATTGTAGTCCAGCCTTTACTTCAGAGACAAACATGCATAACTTTGTAACACGTTATATTGCTCGCCTAGCTGCTAGCGCGGCACACCTTCATACTCTACTTCTGACTGGCTAGTAGTCCTTACCTAGCTACTGGGCATGTGCAATTCCCAACCAAGATGGAAAAGAAGTGAGATGTCGCACTCTGTAGCTAAAACAGAGAGCTCAAAACACAGGGTGAAAAGAGGATCTGCAGCAATGTGCAGTAATTGCTGCTGAAAATGAGCAGAGCATGAGCACTTTAACAACAGTATACTAATCTGAAGTGCACAAACGAGGGCTCTTAACTGAACACGGTGGGCTGAAGTCAGCAGTTGGAGACAGCAACATGTCAGGTACAGGGGAGTGATGTACTCCGCAGCGCTCAGCTACACTGGCTAACTGTACTCAACACGACAGCTTGATTAGCACAAAGCTAATGCTTTGTGATGGGGGGGGGGGTGCATGTGTGTAAGGACATCACACACTCATCACTTCCAAGTGCTGACTGTGCATTACCTCAGGGCTCGATCCAGCGAAAGGCCGGAGAAATCAAAGAAGCTCAGGTACTCCGATGCCACCAGCTGGCTGAACTCATTACTGCAGAGAGAGAGAGAGAGAGAGAGAGAAGAGATAGGAAAGGAGATAGAGAGGAGAGAGAGGGGGGAGCGAGAGAGAGAGAGAGAGAGAGAGAGAGAGAGGGAGAGAGAGTCAGCACATCAATGTGGCACTAAAGACGTATGAATGCGTTTTAGAAATGTTTTTCTTGACAAATAAAGTACACTTGTGCAGATGTGTTTGCTTGTGTATATTCTTACATGTCCATCTATGTGTACATTATGTCTGTGTTGCTCATACTGAACACATGTAACTATGTAAACATGTTTTCATCTGTTTCTGGCTATTTGTCAGTCCTTTAGTCATCATGTATGCACATGTGCAGTGTTAGGGGAGGAACTAGTTACATGTAGCAGCATAATTTAATTACAAAATAAAGGAAACCGTAATCCGTTACAGTTCCTGGGAAGAAATGTGTGTGTTACTTATGAAAATGTCCATGATTCAATTGGGGGTTGCATCTGTATAATTTCTGTAAAAAGATAGGCTATATGTTGAATAATGTATATTTTGTTGCTTTGCATGGTTTTCATGCGCACAATGTCTTCTTTTGCCGTTTCCGGCCACAGACGTTTAGTAAAGTTGTATGCGATTCAAAAAGTTATTTAATGTAATAGGTTACATTACAATAATAAAAGAAATAGTTGCAGTACTATTACATTTGAAATAGGGTAACTTGTAAACAGTAACCTATTACATTTCAAAAGTAAATGCTGGGAGACAATTAAATATCTCATATTCTTGACCCAATACATCGGCGTCGATATGGCAACAATATTGAAGGGTTGATTATTGGTGCATTCACAAAATATTTTCACAATGAGATTTTTGATATATATAAATAATAATAAAAGGCAATAAAGGCAAATAATAGAACAGCTTGTAATTCTGGTAAGTTCAGAAAATGACATAACTTTACTGTATTGCAGCCTTTAAAACCAGGAAAAGACAACAGTTATGCCATGTTATGATTTCCAAAAACTGAGACGATATCAAGCCTCATATATCGATATCAATATAATATTGATATATTGCCCAGCCCTACTGCACAAGTGTTAGTGTGTGTGTGCTCACTTCTTGCCCAGGTGTCTGGCCACGTCACAGCGTTTGAAGCCCTCGAGGTGATAGAGGCGCTTGGCCAGCCTCTTGGCGGCCTCGCAGTCGGCTCGGCAGCCGTTGGCCAGAGTGTCGGTGCTGCCGCGCTCCAAACGCTCCAGACTGCCCAGATCACACTCCTCTGAGTCAGACAGCACGTCTGGGAGGTTGGCATCACTGGAGGAGAGAACATACGCACACACACGCACAAACACACAAACAAACAAACACACAAACAAACACACAAGGTGCCTTTAGGTTAATGAATGGAACACGTGTCCGTCGTTTCACGCCCACACACTAGACTAGACAAAGGAAACTGAAATGCTGAGCATAAAACTCAATTACATAAACGTATGTTCACATACACGCAAACAAAAGTCAAAATGAGGTTTGAATGACTTGTCATGACGCTGACCCAGTTTCGTTTAATGCGTCAATCTATAAGCTGATGAGATTGGCCAAGCAGCTTTCACCTGCCGCAATCTCTTCCAAAAGGCTCCACTCATCTCAGACTGTAGAGTGCTGTAATATTCTACTTTTCTATTCCTCTGTTTCAGGCACATGTAGACCGATTATTGGCCCTGGCCGATACGATTGGCCCTGCCTGAGAACCGATAAAGTTATTAATTAATTAATTAAACGTGTGCTACTTTGGCTCAGCTGCAGCTCTGCGTCTGTCCTTCTGCTCCGGTTTCACTCACCACTGAGTCTGACGTAATGCCCCCCCCCCCCCCCACACACACACACAACACTATCTTTTACTGTGTGTTATGTGTGTTTGAGTTTGTAACATTCCAAAATCTTAATTTTGACTTAAAGATTTTCATTTTCACTGTACATGCATACCGGTTCCAAATATCGGTTATCAGTTTAATTAACTAATAATAACTGGTATCGGCCCTAAAAACCAGTATTGGTCAATTCCCAACAAAAGTGAGCTTTTCATGTATAAAGGCCCATTTAGTGAACAAGTAATGATCTCTCTGGCCTCAACGACTCCCATCAACTTGCCCATGAGCAAAACACCAAACTGAACAAGCATATGGTCCATCTCACGCTCACTGTCTATCACTCGGCTGTCCATTCCAGCTGTGAATGGGTGTATCTGTGTGATTATGAATCAGGGCGTTCCCGCAAAACACTGAATGTACTCGATCACCCCTGCAGGGGTAGTTAAGGTTAAGAAACAAATCGACCATTTGCCAAACAGTTGAAAACACGAGAGTGAACACGCAGCTTTCACTGAGTGATGACTTGCAAAGTCTGCATGTATGACATGTTCTTGAACACGATGTACCCTATTTGATGTTATAATCCTCTTCTTTAAATATTAACGTAGTAATGCCTCAACCTGAAATGCATTGACAAGTTAAAGATACTGAATTGTAAAATTCTTGGTAATGATTATCAGGCTCTTTTCAGCTTCACCAGACTTCCACTTCCACTTCTGCAGCTGCTATCCGCTTCTACTTGAAGGGACATTTTTTTTATAAAATAGAACAGAAAGACAGGAAAGTGGGCTGGATTTGACCCCGGGCCGCTGGCAAGGACACAGCCTGCATGGGACCAGGTGAGTTAGAGGATGCCCCTATTTAAGGCAAAAATTTCAAAGCACCTGCAGGGCTATTGAGTGTAAATAATGTTTGTAGAACCAACAACAGCTGACTCAACAAAGAAAAGAAGACTTGAAGAGATGGGCCGTCAGTGTAGACTGCAATGCAGTGTCTTTCTCAGGGACACAGTTTAATGAACTAATCAGGCTTCACACTCTATACAGCCATTAGTGTCATCAAGAGAACAGAGAGAACCAATGCAAGAGTATTAATTAGTGCCCTACTTATTTATTTATGACTTACTGAGGTAGTTTGATTAAGATATTGAGTTGTGCTCACCATACTGCGTTGCACTGTGTACTTTGCTACACACCACAGTCCATCAGTGAGTTAAGGAGGGAGTTAATTAAGCCTGTTGGTTTGGTTTACACATAAAAAACAACTCTTACAGACAATACATCAATCATTCAAGCAGAATAGCAGGACATTTAATATCATGTTTATGTTCAAATGAACAAACTGCACTCTATTAGTTGTAGTAAAACAAATAAAGCACAAAACATCCATTCAAGATTTATTTCTTAAGAATAAGACTCCACACATTTACGTAAATCAGTCTAAATTTCATTAAGTCATTTCCTGTCTGTGTGTGCATCTGCGTGGCAATGTCAGCATTCTCGCCAGATGATTCAGATGTTTTTTTGCATAATCAGATCAGACCAATTGCATTACCCTTACAAATGTAATACATTACGCGCTGTGGTCGTAGGGATTTGCTGGTTACCATGGATACAGCGGAAGCCAAAGTGTCCTGTGCTAGAAGAAGAAGAAGTAAAGGGATTGTGTGTGGACTACCTTATGACTGTCTAACACAATTTCACAATGTGGCACGAAGGGGTATTAGACAAAAACTGACAAATAAACCAAACAAGTATCCATTAGAGGGCCCTGATTTCTCTACTTCAGGCAAGGGTATACTGTCCTGTCCTGACTAATTCATTAGGCTCTCAGAATCACTCATCTGGCCCCTGACCTTGGACCAATTTGCCTCTGAACACACCACAAGGAGCTATTGCCCCCAACAACACAGCTCCCAGGGTCACTGGAACACATTACCCCTCCACCATGACGAGGTGGGTCACGCCAACTACTCCAACTTATCGTGGGGGAGCATCACCGCCAAGAATGACTATAAGATTGTAGATAAGAGTCGGGTGAAAGCTGATAATTTGCAGGGTGCCAGGGCTCCACCTCAGGGACAGGGTGGAGAGTTTGCACATCCGGAAGGAGTAACACCCCCGCTATTTCTTGTGGAGAAAGAGCCAGTAAAGGTGGCTTGGGGATCTGAAAAAATAATGCTTCCTGTATATGACTCCCTCTGGAGATATTCTGGACATGTTTGAGAAGGAGGAGATGATTATGCTAAAAAAAAAAAAAACTGCATTACCACCAAGATACAGAACCCTTGGGACCCAGACAAGTGGTTAAAAAAAAAGAAAATTGGATGGATTGAATATGGACATATGCACTGAGAGAGACACACACACCACACACACACACACACACACACACACACACACACACACACACACACACACACACAAAATAAAATGAGTCTGTAGTAAACCATCAAAACAATATCTAGCCTGGTGTTTGCAGTGAAATTGCTTTCGCTTGTCTGACCATATTAATTCACAAGACTCAGAGAGACCTCATAAATCATTCAACGCTCATATCATTCATGGGGCTAAAACGATGCCGGGCTCCCCAATTCACTGCCACTGGCAATAATAGAGCCAACACACACACACACACACACAACATAAAACAGTAAGAGAGACACAACATGAAGTGTCAAATATCTAGTGCAGCCCTTTTGTGCGGAGAGACTTGGCGTCACTGGAGGCCAAGTGGCACACACAGTCAACCTATTTGTCTATCTAAAGGCACCATTCTGTATCCCCAGGCCACCCTTATTCATCCACTGTGACCGCCACTCAGTCTGTGTGTGTGTCAGAGATAGAGAGCATGATGGTGCATGCCAGTGACTCACATGCTAATCTCTTTGGCTTTGCATCACCCTTACCTACACTTAAAAGGTGTGTCTGTATGTAGAGTGTGTGGTGTGTGTGTGTGTGTGTGTGTGTGTGTTGTGTGTGTGTGTGTGTGTGTGTGTTTGTGTAAGAGAGAGAAGGGGAGGATCTCTGTGGCATCTCCTACCAGGGTAACTATTATGGGATTAACCAGATTATCAAACTTTGGTTATTTCCCAGACTTTTCTTTCATTTTCTTTGATCAATAGATAACTGAGGGAACACACACGCACATATCAGAGCTCTTTTCTCTTTTTCATTTCTCTTTTCTTTCCGTTTGTGTGTTTTTGTGTATATGTGTCAGACAGGTCGTCTGCTTGTAGATACAATCTGAAAGTAAAAACTGTTGCAATATTATACTCCTACATGTGAAACAAAGACACAAGCCTAGAAAATGAGACAGCATGACATGTATCCACATGTTTTTTGTTTTTTTTCTGGGTTATCAACTAAGGCCATGACGGGAAAAGTTGCTCATTTTGACTTTTTTAAGTCAGACATGAAAATAACAGTTTAGAGCAATAAGGCATCTTGAAGTAGGCTATAGCTACACATCTTCACGTCATACCTCAATTAGAGCTGAAACAATAATCCATCTATTGATTAGTCCCTGGACAAAATCAACAATCATTGTGATAATCAACTTCCCATTTTAAATCATTTACCAAGAAGAGGTCCTGGTTCCAGTTTCTCCAATTTAAGGATTAGTCATGATTTATCATTTTTATAATTATTGTAAACTGAACAGCTTTGAAGGCGTCACGGTGAGCTCTGGGAACTTTTCTGACATTTATTTATAACTAAACAATGAATAGATTATTCAAAAAAAAGGATCTTATTTATTGATCATGAAAAGAATTGTAAGTTGCAGGCCCATCACACTATAATAACTATAACCTAATCTTGCCTTACATTTTATTCTAAATAATAAGTCCTAAGATGAAATGCAAATATATGGTAAACCGCTGTAATTGATTACAGGCACTTAAAGCCCCTAAAGGAATAGGCTATACAACATAAGACACAAAAATACCGTTTAAATGACTTGTATCCCGATGTTGGTATCACACAGCTTGCAGAAATAGAACAGAAGTACTATAGAGATCGTTTGCCAGAGTTAAGTAACAGTACAGCCACCTCACTATTTCCATTTGCCACGCAGCATATTGTTAATGTTCCCACCCATTTGCACGTGAAATCTTAAAACAATTCCTGATCTTTCGAAATATGAAACTTACAGTAGTTGCAGCAAAAGGTCGAAGTGAACATCATATTCCTCTTTCCACATCGTCTCTCGGAAAATTGGAAATCAGCGGTGAAATGCGCGCTGAGGTCGGACCGCCTCATCATCCAGTCGTCGGTAAAGTCCGCATCGGCCCGGCTTATTATTTCACTTCAAGCCAAATCAGTTTTCTTCAAAGCGGAAGTCAGGTCATAGATATTAACAGCCTATTCTGTTGACGAATGAGACCGTGGCGTTATTTCACCACAGTGTCAACAGACTCGGAATGTATTGGGAGTTTTTCCTTGAAGTTTGTTGGATGTCTCAACGCTCCACAGAGGAGAGGATGTTGGAGGCGGAGCAACCCACTACCCAGACTTTTCCTGATGAATTACTGTTCCTAGTGGTGGCTTTACAATGGCCTTGTGTGTCCCAGCCAACACAACTTCCTCTGCATTTAAGTGAAAGGCTCTGAGCCAGCAGATCAGTTCAGTTATCAGCAGGACGTCCTGTATTTGGACTCGGTTCACTAAGCAGCTTTCCAGCATCTAGTCATATCATGTGGTTATTTCTGTACATTACTCTAGTGTATCGCTTCGACACTGATGCATGACAGAGTAAAGCTGCCTAAAAGGTGTAACCTAAAATGATGAAATCTATCGGAGGACATAACCTACCTGTTATGTACATTACATGTAGCCTAAGGGTGCACATACATAAAAATAATCCTCACACACTATGTACATGATCATGCTCCCCACCACCATCCAACCACACACACACACACACACACACACACACACACACACACACACACACACACACACACACACACACACACACACACACACACACACACACACACACACACACACACACACACACACACACAGTATTTTTATAAGACCCTGACACATCCCTGCATGCTAACCCCAGCTTCTATATCCCTCCTTCCTCTTTCTCGTCTGGTGGAAAGAAGAAGAACAGAAAAATCAGAGGACAGAGAGGCAGCTTTAGGCTCAAAAGTACAAACTTTGGAGGATGAGATGGGAGATGAGAATGGAGACAAACCCCTGGAGGGAGTTTGATTGGTAGTTTGGGCAGGCACAGACAACAGCAATGACTAAATTTCCACAACAAAACTGAAGTTTAGTCAGCACTGGGACCAGAATACTTGTATAGACCACGCAGATGCTGCTGAATGCTGCTGAATGCTGATCACTCATCAGTTTTTTTAACTCATGGATAACCTTTGTCATTTACACACCATGAACTTTTCAGACAGCAGAATACTAAACCCGTTGACCACTGCAGATGTGATGTTCTCATGGCAGCCAAGTGATTCCATGTTTGGAGCAGTTAGCCAGAGATACTTGAGTAAGTGCTCCTCGCCAACATATGCAGCCTGTTAAAAGGAGTCCTTATGTTGTGCTCTTCAATCAGTAGGCCATACTGTCATAATGCCAAAGATAGAGTCAGAAGGCAGTTTAAGCTTTCGTCCAGCTGTGTCCTAGAAACCAATAAACTCAAAACAGAACACAAGGTCTACATGTGTTTTGTGGCAAAGCCTTTCCAACATGGTCCCCGGGGAGTCCTGTGTGGGGTAAAGCTCTCACTCCAGTTATATAAAGACCAGGGCCGTCACTACCTGCCATCCGGTCCTTGTAGCATGTAACTGGAGTAAAAGCTGTGTCTGTATTCTTGGCAGCAGGAAGTCAAACTTGTTTTTTTAGCGGGTGTTGGGTTCCTCAAGGGATGTCCTTTGACAAGATTGTGTTTGTGATTTTCTTGGATAGGATCTCAAGGTGCAGCAGAGGGGAGGAGAGGGTCCAGTTTGGGGACCTCACAATTGCTTCTCTGCTCTTTGCTGAGGATGTGGTTCTGTTGGCTTCATCTGATCGTGACTTCCAGCATGCACTGGGGCGGTTTGCAGTCGAGCGTGAAGCTGCCGAGATGAGAGTCGGCACCTCCAAGTCTGAGGCCATGGTTCTCTGCTGGAAAATGGTGATATGCTTCCTCTGTTTTAGGTGTGAGTGGATGGCCCAAGTGAAGGAGTTGAAGTCTCTTTGGGGTCTTGCTCACGAGTGGGGATAAAATGGACAGACAGATTGTTGCGGTGTCAGCAGTAATGCAGGTGCTGTACTAGACCGTTGATTTATCAGTTGATCTATCTAGGGAGCTCCGACATCTGGAGTGACCTTGGTGTAGAGTCGCTGCACCTCGGTGGTGATAAGGAGCGATATGAGTTGGTTCAGGCATCGGATTAGGATCCATACTGGATGGCTTCTTTTGGAGGTTTTCTGGGAACACACTGGAGAGACTACATATCTCATCTGGGATGGTAACTTCGATATCCCCCAGGAAGAGCTGGAATATAATGCTGGGAAGAGGGAGGGATGTCTGAACTATTTTACTTTACACAGGCCTTAACATACCAGGAACGTTTTTTGTGCGTTTAATTTGCACATCAATATATTTTAACTGTTGTTTTTGTCATGAGTACTTTCACCCAGGGCGCGAATATGTCATTCTGAACGAGCTGGATTCTTCTGAGCTTTTACACAGCGAATAGACTCAAAGACATTGTTTACTAAATACGACGTTCATAATACAACAATAGGAAGCTGTGTATACGCCAAACTGGACTACTTTCGACCTTGACAAAGACAGCGTTTACCAGAGACACTCCTTTCGCTCTCTCTCTCGCACGCTCACACCGCCGTCACTTTCTCGCTGTTGCTTCAGGAGTATGCCACAATACAATATTATTGCAATTTTAAACATATTGCAATATTCTGCAACCTTTTTTCCAACTTCTAATTTTTCCCAATTTCAAATGATGTCCCCAAAAGAAAACTTTGTCAACATCTGTTTTATATAAAAAGATTCTTTTCTCTGTTTGTTCGTATTACTTCAATTTTATTGCTGCAAAAAGGGACAAACTGACCAACACATAAATAATATATAATAAAAGATCCATACACGGCACCTGTGTACCTGTGTATCAGTATTGCCACTGAAAATATCGTGATACTATGCTGTATCGATTTTTTCCCCCCATCCCCAGGAGACCCAGGAGACCCCCAACTGTCTCAAGGACATGATGAGCTGGCGCAAATATTCAAACCTTTTTTTGAACAGCTGTCACAAATTTGCAATTGTAATATCTAGAACCAGCATCAAACACTATTGGTGTTGAAAATTGATATTGACAAACTATTACTAAACTTACTTGCTAAATATGATATGGATTATAGGACAACCTTCAAGATTGTCAATGTAAAGAAAAGATTATGACAACTAAATGACATAGAAATGTCACAGAAATGGCTTTACTAACTTAATATAGTAAATCCCTAATTAATTGTTTTTAAAAAATCCTGGATCTTCAAAATACACAATAATCTGTGGAATTTAGCCAGTGCACTTATCTGTATCTCAAAAAACGTATTCCCAACATGTTCTCAAGATGTTTTTAACCACGACACAAACATGTACATGTAACACATAGATTTGCAAGAACAAAGATACATATAACCAGATAACAGCAATCTCATGAAATGTAATAAAGTAATTACAGCCCTGGGTACAATATTGCGGTATGGTTTGCTTTAAGTCTCCCTCTGTCTTTTTCTTTTGCGCACACACACACACACAGACACACACACACAGACACACACACACAGACACACACACACACACACACACACACACACACACACACACACACACACACACACACACACACACACACACACACACACACACACACCAAAAACACCTACTCAGCAGCAGACAATGGACAATGGTGACCTCTTTTGGCTGGGTGAGACTAATTGTGTTCAGGTGTGGTATTGTGTTTGTTGAAACACTGAACAGCTTCATCTGACAACAACTAAAGAATAACCTCTACCTAGTACAAAAAAACGCCACAAAAACAAAACAAAAGGTTTTGTAGAGTCTGGCTTGATTTCCAGTCAACACATACAGGAAGTGTTGACAGACACCTCAGAGGAGAGAAGCCTGTGGTAAGATGAACCTCATTCAGCCAAAACAGCCATTGGTACAGTAAGACTGTGGGATGTGTCAGAAAACATGGAGTCAAGCTATAAATAGACAGGGATAAATCTGTCGGTGTCGAAATGATTCAGTTAGTTTGTGGGTCTGTGGCGAGAGGGTGAAAGAGAGAATTTGTATGTATAACAGCTTGCTTGTGTTGCAAAAGTATGCGTTGCATGTATTTATGTCTACGTGTGCAACTGTGTGTGTGTCCATATCAATGGCTGACTGAGAGCCAGGCAAGGATAATCTGCAGGATTTTCAGCAGCGCTGTAGAACCACGCTAAGGGTTTTATTCCCAAAATGACATCATGAAAGATGAAGAGTGTGTGTGTGTGTGTGTGTGTGTGTGTGTGTGTGAGAAACAGAAAAAAGGAAAAGAAGTGTGAAAGATGTATATGAAAGCTCCCATAGTTGCGCCACTGAGCAGGCATAAAGATGTACGACTAAACACATTTTTCTTTACGCATGCATGCTACTGGCCCGTGTGTCCTTTAAGTGTGTGCGTGCATTTCTGCACTCGACAGTGTATATGAAAGAGATTAGTCCACATGGCAGAGCTGCTTCTCTGATATGGAAACAACTGCGCCTGGCTTTTATCTGCTCTGCTTGGGCTTAGATCTAGTAGGCAACGGGGATGAACACACACTCCCCAAACGGATACACATAGAAACATACGCATGCATGCATGCATGCAAATGTTCAGCCGGTTATATTGCACGTGTATGAGTAAAAAGTATGCATAAGCCAAGGTACGCATACTATGCGCGCATTTACTATGACGTTTGAAAACGAGTTTGTGCTTTGATGTGATTCTGTGCATAATGGTCTCAAGTGACATATCCAAGTCAGTGTTTCTCCCTTCTCTGAAGCATTTCTTTGTGTGTTCTTGTTTGTCTGCACGAATGCTACTCTACACTACAGGTTGCATTATCACCTAAGTAGCATTCAACTAGTTGTCTCCCCTGTATAGATCTAGAGCTGGCTATGTACAGTAGTGAAATGCAGGCAGGCAGACAGACAAATAGCCGGTTTTAATGGCAGTTTCAGCAGCCGCTATATAGATTAAAGTTAAGCTTTAAACCTAAATGATGGTCCCCACAGGGCACAGAGGGATACAACTGTTAAAGTAACAGATGGATTGACTAACTAATCAAATAGCCTAATGTAATTGACAGTCTAATCTAAAATACAACCTAATCAACTGACTAACTGCATAATGTTCAGGCTGAAAAGCCTCAGAACTAAGAAGCAAGTTTACTGACTAAGACAGTGACACAGCACATTAATTGACTGCTTTAAAAGAAACCTTGTTATTTCCATGTGTTGGATGACTTATCTACAACATCTGCAATACTTGCCAATGTTTCCTATATCCATGTAACCTGCTGCAGACTTGAGTTCCTTCATCCACTGATGTCAGAATAATCAGTCGTAGTAGGGAGAGGAGCTGCAGGGAGAGTGTGGCTGAGGTGAGATTAGGTTTCTTCTCTCCGCCGGGGGCATGGAAGTTGAAGCTTGAATTTTGGACAGAGTCTGTATGCACGGTGCAACGGTGCTAAAACACTGATGCAAGGTTCCATTTGAATATCGTTGATACACTGAAAGCATATACAGTAAGACATGGAGTATTACTATTTTGGTTGCATGCATGTTAGACGTGTGCAACTGATTATGACTAACAGTTTTTGTCGCATTTTCAGACACAAATGGTGATCCAACTGCTTTAAATGTTTTCCTGAAAATACACACCATTTTGTGTCTTTCATCGTTTTGTCTTTTACATACACTCTTTATCACCAGTAATAAAAAGCATTGTCTTTTACATACACTCTTCATCACCATTTATAACAAGCATTGTCTTTTACATCCACTCTTTATCACCAGTTATAACAAGCATTCTTCCTGTGTGGCCTTGTTTAGAAAAATGCAAAAAAGTGTTCATAGACTGCTAAATATTTATGCATCCGGTAAAAGAATGGCTTTTAAGTTCTTTGACCACGGTAGGAATGTGGCTCTGGGGCAAAGTCTGTGTTTTGGCCCCCTGACTTTGATGCAGACTGAAATTGCTCAGCAAATATTGGATGAATTGCCATGGGATTTTGTACAGAGATTTATGATGTCTAGGGGATCAATCCAATGACTTTAATGATCATCGGACTCATCCCAAGCTCCACAATAGCCTTGCCTCAGATTTAGAGCTTTTAGAGCTAAAAAGCTTTAGTGTTGTTTTCTTATGTCTAGTCTGGTTTTGCTCTGTAGCTTGTGAATATGAATATGATTTGAGTAGTACTATCTACTAGCAAACAGAAACTCTGGGTGACAGGCAAACACATGGACCATCTGACCCATAAAACAACTAAATGTCTGCCAAGATAGTTGACTGACTGACTGATTAACTGCCCACATTTTATCCATAGCTTTGCAGTTGCTGTGTCCTGCAGTGAAAAAGACTAGCTGTCCATGAAGCCCGGAAGTGCCAACATGCGTAACTGCGCCAATTCTGTGGCCAACCACTGGGAAGAATGGAGGTAGGGAGAGGAGAGGAATGAAAGATAAGAAGCAGCAGCAGGGGAAATGGAGGAGGAGGTGATGCAAAGAAGAAAGGAGGGGGGGTGGTACGGGAGATGAGATGAAGTGAGATAAAATAAATAACACGGAGAAATGAATACTAAGGCAGGAGGTAAGATAGAGCAAACAAAGAGATGGTGTGACAGTGAAAAAGAGAGAAAAAGAAATAAAACAGGGAAACACATGTTGACAAGGGTGAGATAATGTATGTTGCAGCCTTTGTAGCTTGTGTTAATAACTGTTTTGCTTTGACACACACCCAGAATCATAAAGAGATGTGGATTATCATAGCTCTGTGTGTTCTTAATAGTACACCAAAAAATATTGTGTTTTTATTATTAGCATGTTAAGCCATTCTACTTCAAGCTACTTAAATTGAAACTGGGCTGAAAAGCAATTCTTAAAAAATTATGCATGCTGCTTCTAGAGAAGGACAAGGACTGCATTGAATTGCTAAATGCTTGCAACTCCTCCCTTTAATATCCTAAAGAACAATTGCTTGGACATCTAGGACTTCTACTTCATGATAAACTGGATACTGTAAATGTCTTTAAAACTTAAAATATCCCTTTAAGACTGACTAGCAGATGTATCCACTCTAGATTTAAGTGCTCCAATGTCTGACAAGCTGGCATAGAGCAATAATCACACACACACCAACACACACGCGCACACACACACACACACACACACACACACACACACACTCTAAGACCCTGCTGGGCAGAGGAAAGCTGAAGACGATGATGTCATGACATAAACAATAGCTCATTCAGTTTGGCGCTGGTGGTCAGGAAACAAGACCGTGCTTAAGGACAACATCTGTAGATGGGGGGGAGAGAGAGAGAAAAGTAAGGAGAGCCGACATCTTAAATCCTCGGTTCATCCTAAAACTCATACTGAGCTGTGGATGCACCAGGAGTGTGTGAAAACAAATCCCAGCAGTTAGCTGAGCTGATCATGGCGAAGGTCTGTGCATCTATTTGGCATTTCAGTATGGTTGTAACTGAAACGGTGCAGCTGGGGGGGGGTTCTGGAGAACAAGCCACAAGGATTGTATACAAACC
The DNA here is from genome assembly GCF_008692095.1 of Etheostoma spectabile. NCBI lineage: Eukaryota > Metazoa > Chordata > Actinopteri > Perciformes > Percidae > Etheostoma > Etheostoma spectabile. The sequence goes on along the minus strand of NW_022605577.1, from coordinate 204,850 downwards.
AGCCAGCCAGACCTATAGCCATAGTTCAGGTTACATGGCTTTTCCCATGTGTTTCCTGTTACCCCCTCCCCCTTCAGTGGCTCTGCACTGTCTTCCTCAACCCTCTTTAGTGCTATTAAGGTAATTAGATGAAAGAAAGTACTGTCAGCTGCTGCTGTATTCCCCGCAGTTCCTTGGGGGTCTATGCAAATGATGGACAGAGTGGGTGAGTTAGAGATCATCACATAAAATCTCAGCGTTGTCATAAATATCAGATGGCTACTGGAGACAAAAAGAGAAGGATACTCCTGCGGTTCAATTCATTACAGTGACAGACCCCATGTGGCTTGTTTCAAAGTGTATACAGTTCAAGTGTTAATCTGTTATATGGACCCACATCACAAGTCCAACAAATTTGGTTCCCGTTCAAGGAAGGTTTTTGTCATGCATAAACCTTGTGTAACTTGGCAGCACTGGAGTTTATCTCTCCCTACTGTGCAAATACGCTTTAAGCAAGATGGTTTAGGTAGGAAACACCCCAGCAACAATGTGCCGGGCTGCTTCATGAACGTTCTGTTTGGTTTACCAGGCTCTCCATCACTACAAACAGGGGAAGGAGCGGTTTCATTTCAAATGCAACAATACTTTACCAGTCCCCCTGACTGCATTATAATGTAAAAGCTCTCTGACTCCATTTTTTTCAGTTCTGCCTTTTTGCTTGCTTTTTGCTGTTTAAGCCTGTTGTGCAAATGTTAAATTCACACTGAAGTGCACAAAGCTATCCAACCATCTATAGTAACAGTTTCCCTTCTCTCCTTTCCCAAAGATATGGAAGATTTGGAGCTGAGCCTGGTATTTTATGTTGGTTGGTTCGGTAGACTGGTAAAGATTTGCCTACCAGCTGAGTTTACATCTATGGACAAATAACTTCCTTTAGAACCACCAGGCTGCCGCACTGACCCCCAACCAACCTCAATGCCCCCTCTCTGAAAGCCCACAGCTGGGTCTCACTACGCTCACGCCACCTGCTGGTTAAGCCAAGGTCAAAGTATATTAAACCAATTACAGTTCAGGATAACAGTATGATATCTACACAAAGCCTCCGCTGCCTGGCTGCAACAGGACACAATGGAATCTGTCTTTATAGTCTAAATATTAATTTAACTGTGTTAAACATGCAAAATGTGAAATAACCTATTTGCTATGGTTGTTCAAAGACAGGCCCATTCTACATCTAAAGCTGTGTGTATGCCATGTTTCTTCTTCATGGATGGTTTGATAATGGCAAAACAGTCGTGTGCCTTTGCAGATATATGTATTTTCTGTTACATTCAGAGAGATTTACATAATAAAGAATGAAGCACAACTTGAAAAACCCAGAAAGTAACATCATAATCACTATCTTTGTAATATCTGTATATACATCAAAGCTGTGTAAGTATAAAAAACTGCATGCCAAATTCCTAGTTGTCAGTAGCAACAGGCACCAGTTAAAAATTGATTATTTTTGTACACTGTCTGAGTAGGTTTTAAAAAATATTGACTTTGGGGACTGCTAGTGATAATATCAAAAAGGACAATGTGTCAGACAACAATGTACTTTGATAACACCCCCTCTCTCAACGACATATCCCACCTGAAAATACAGAATAAAGAGCTGAAATAAAAAACTGCAACTATTTTCACCAGAATTGTGTAATTTATCTTCACACAAAACCTGTTCCCTCTGTAATATGTTTAAAGGTGCTGTCAATACATACATGACTAAATTTAGGGCTTAAATAACCCAAATCTGGCCTCCTTACCTGACAGAGTTGATCATGGCTCCACAACCTTCCACGGCTCCCCGGGAGTCGCTGTGGTATCCGTTAGGCATGGCCCAGCGTCCGGGCTGGCTCAGCACAAACTCTGACCTGCTCCCCGGTATGGTGGTCCTCAGCGGGCTTCCTCCTACTCCAGCCACAGCTCCAGCTTCACAGAGAGTGCTCTCCCCGGCCTCTGGCCCAGCCTCAGCTCCTTCTTGTTCCTGCACCGTTTCCAGCTCCAGCTCCAGGGGTTCAGGGCCCTGTAACAGCGCCCTCTGTTGGATGAGCGGCGTCAGTGGCGCCTCGAAGCTGACGCAGCTGTCCGTCTCATCTGTGAGCGACAGCACGTCCAGAGAGTCCAGGCTGCTGTAGCAGGTCCCGCCCCTCAGCAGGGCAGACTCTACGATGCGCTCGAACGTGGAGCTGAAGCCGTCTTTGTTGTCAACCCTACCCTTCTCCCTCTCCTCCTGCTCCTCCTCATCTTCCTCCTCCTGAGCATCAACCTGCTCAACAATCTGCTCAAACGCTGAGCTGAAAGTGTCCTGGTTTTCTCTCCCGTCTCCCTCTTTCTGGACCTCTTCCTCCTCTTCCTCTACCTCTGTGTCCGCCTGTTCTACAGTCGACTCAAAGTTAGAGCTGAAAGTGTCCAAGTGTGTGGGAGTCCCCTCCTCGTCTCCTCCATCGTCCACCTCGCCCGCTTCATTGTCGTCTTCGTTCCCACCTATGCCATTTGCCAGTCTGTTTCAACGTGGAGAAAGAAAAGGAAAGTGTGATATTATCTTTAGCATATGACTAATACATTAGTCATAGGCAGTTTCTTTGTTGAGATTGGCACATATCATTCATTTTCATTGCTGAAATCATTCTTCATTCAGGAGAAGCACTCACAATGGGCAAATATTTCAGCTTGAATAGCCACACTGACAATTCAAAATGAAAGATGAAAAAGCCCTGTCCAATTGGTTACTTTGTGAATAGCTGGAAGCTAATTTCCCCTGGTCTGTCAAACCTCCACTATATCAACCCTTTTAGCTGTAAAAATATGAATCTATTGTGGTGCTCTGTGCTTGCTGATGATGGAGAAGAATACCTTGTTAAATTGGTTTTATCAAAGCTTGAAAAAGCCTTATTTACGTATAAAATAGCTGTATTTTTGTGTTTGTGTGTTAAAGGTGCTCTAAGCCATGTCACACGTGGTTTAGGCTACATTTGTTTGTCATATAAAGCAAGCATCTACTCACTATCTACTAGCTGCCTGTTCCCTGAAAACACTGTAAAAAACATCTCCTCACTATCTGCTAGCTGCCTGTCCCCAGAACACACTGTAAAAAACATCTCACTATCTGCTAGCTGCCTGTACCCTGAAAACACTGTATAAAACATCTCCTCACTATCTGCTAGCTGCCTGTCCCAGAACACACTGTAAAAAACATCTCCCACTATCTGCTAGCTGCCTGTCCCCTGAACACACTGTAAAAAACAATCTCCTCCATTCTGCTAGCTGCCTGTCCCCAGAACACACTGTAAAAACACCTCCTCACTATCTGCTAGCTGCATGTCCCCAAACACACTGTAAAAAACATCTCCCCACTATCTGCTAGTGCCTGTCCCCTGAAAACACTGTTAAAAACACCTCCTCACTATCTGCTGTAGCTGCTGTCCCCAGAACACACTGTAAAAAACATTCCTCACTATCTGCTAGCTGCCTGTCCCCAACACACTGTAAAAAACATCTCTCACTATCTGCTAGCTGCCTGTCAGCAAACACACTGTAAAAAAACATCTCCTCACTATCTGCTAGCGCCTGTCCCGAACACACTGTAAAAAACATTCCTCACTATCTGCTAGCTGCCTGTCCCCAGAACACACTGTAAAAAACATCTCCTCACTATCTGCTAGCTGCCTGTCCCCAGAACACACTGTAAAAAACATCTCTCACTATCTGCTAGCTGCCTGTCCCCAGAACACACTGTAAAAAACATCTCCTCACATGCTAGCTGCCTGTCCCAGAACACACTGTAAAAAACATCCCCTCACTATCTGCTAGCTGCCTGTCCCCAGCAACACTGTAAAAAAACATCCTCACTATCTGCTAGCTGCCTGTCCCCAGACCACTGTAAAAAACATCTCTCACTATCTGCTAGCTGCCTGTCCCCAGAACACACTGTAAAAAACATCTCCTCACTATCTGCTGCTGCCTGGCCCCGAACACACTGTAAAAAACATCTCCTCCCTATCTGCTAGCTGCCTGTCCCCAGACACCATGTAAAAACATCCCCACCGCACACTTCTGCTAGCTGCATGTCCCCAGAACACACTGTAAAAACATCTCCCACTATCTGCTAGCTGCCTGTCCCCAGAACACACTGTAAAAAACATCTCACTATTTGCTTGCCTGGGGGGGTTAGTGCGCAAAAGCACAGAAGGAAGGGGACAGAATGAGGTGGAGGGAGGGGCGCGCTAGTCAACGTCAACAAGAAGTAACGTCACCCAACATCGCTTAGAGCACCTTTAATGTATGGCTGAGCCTTTCATAAAACCACCAGTTTTCCATTTGCCTATTTAATATTATGCATTTTATTTCATCTATATTCTTCTCACAAAGCTCTCACTAATTAACTAATATGTCTTTTTTTTTAAACTGTTCACATACTGCCCTTCACTATCTTTGTAGGTTTACAATTGGATTACTGAGTCCTCCAGCTCTTTGAAATCCCACTATTTTACTTCCTTGTTTGTTTTCTTTCAGCCTGTTCATTTTGTAAAATGCAAATAAGGCTAATTATGTACCAGAGACCTTTACTGAGAAAACCTAAAAACTTCAGTTGGCCCGTGTGTGTGTGTGTTTGTGTTTTAAGTGGCGATCAACTGCACTCATGTGATACATGTGCATGATTGTGCAGATTGTCATGTCAATACATAATACAGTCCCTCCAGGATTTCACGATGTCGCCAATTCACGCAAATTTAACCAAACACCGTGACTTTGGTGTGACTTGCAAGTTTGACCAAAACACCGCAACTTTTCCGCAAATTTGACCAATAACCAGAGTTTCCCGCGACTTA
>NW_022605577.1:187228-199990 GCF_008692095.1 Etheostoma spectabile | reverse complement strand
CAATCCCAGCAGTCCCACGTGCCAGACTTAGTATCAGCATGTGACTCTGAGAGCCAATGACCAAGCGGGAGTGAGAACGGGTTGACGTTACACGTACGAGGAATTTTGCTTTGGATCGTATTGCTCACAATGCGCTTACTCATGCAAAACAAACAATATATATACACACTATAAACAGAAACAATATAGACAGTAGTGCAATGAAGAGTGCAAAGTATGCAAGAGTAAATCATAATTATAGTATGTTATTTAAATGATGCAGCATTATTAAAAGGGTGCTGGAATAAATAGTATTATATAACACTATGAACAGCTCTGAAATAGAGAACGAGAATGATGAATAAATAATAAGAGGAACCAGTAAACAGAGGTCAGCGACAGTGTTGCTGGGTTATTGTACAGGAGTTAAACCTGTAACTGGGAGTAAGAAGTCAGCTGTTCATCAGAGTGATGGCCTGTAGCACGTACAGCATAAGGCTGCGTTTCACTCAGATGTTGCTGAAGCTGGCGCTGTTTCAATGCTGTCGGCTCTCTGCAGTCCGCGGGGCTGCTCAGCTGCCCCCCCCCCCCCCCGTGACTTAACTTAACGTGACAATTGCAGCAAATACACCACAAACAAAATTGCAACTTAATCGCGTTTTTTTTTTTTTTTACAAAACATCAGGCATTTTGGGCCGCAACAATCTGAAAAAAAGTACGTGAAATCCTGAAAGGACTGATAATGATAAAACAGGAAAGGTTGAAAGTTTAATTGTATATCAAACTTTGACACCTAAAGGCCCAAAGATGTAGTCACAAGATTTCCCCAGCCCTACAGCAATCTAGAGTATATCTTGACAGAGCACAACAGTGAAGATGATAAGTGAACTAACCGTCCAGCTTGTTGAGAGTGAGTTGCCTCCTCATCTGTAGCCGGTTGCGTCCCTTCATTTTCCTTCCCCTCCTCGTCTTCTTTCATCCCCTCCACCTCATGTGTTCCCTCCTCCCCCGTTGAGCTTACCTCTACATTTATACATCCTTCCGCTCTCGTCCCTTCCCTCTCTCCTTCCGCCCCTTCATCTGTCTGTTGATCCTCATCACCAGTGCCGTTAACCCTCTCCTCTTTTAACTCACCCTCTTCTCCCTCATCCTTTACTTCCTCCCTCCTCTCTCCTTCCCTGTGTGTCTCTCTGTGTGCCTCCTCCTCTCCCTCTCTGATCTCTTCTTGTTGTTTCCTCTCCTCTATCTCGTCATTTGCCCCGGCACCCAGCCTGTCCTGCTCTGCCTGGCTGTGTGTCTCCGTGGGTGGGTCGCTGGTGGCTGTGTTTGGCTCCACTGGGCTCTCTGGTGGGGTGGGAGAGGGCAGAGCCTGCCCCTCCTGGGTCATGGTGCTCTTCACTGAAGGGGGGCGGCTGTCTACTCCAGCCAGATATAAGGACCAGAGCTTCAGATCAGCAACCAGGGAGGACCCTCTGCAGAGAAAAGAAACAGAGACGGGAAGAGAGGGAGGGAAAATCAGCATGAAATGAAGACAAAGTACAAGTGAAAATTAGGAGGAGAAGCAGTGTTACTACTATAATAATTATGGCAGATACTGATAGTCATTTGATTATTTCTAGTGTCAATTACAAGTGTCTCAGAGATCATGAGAGAACAGTTGTGTATATGTGTGTTGCAGTGTGTTGTAGTGTGTGTGTGTGTGTGTGTGTGTGTGTGTTAGAGACAGAGAGATAGCGAGTTATAAGAGTAGTTATCATAATTATATCATAAGTATCATGTTTACGTGTATTATTATATCAGTAGAATTTACTCCTTGTTGCTGTATTATATGTATGTTTGTTCTTCACTTTGGCAACACAGATGCATTTTTTTGTCATGCCAATAAAGCAATATGAAATTGGAATTGAGAGAGAGAGATGCACATTGCCAACCATATATGTGTGTATAATCAGATAATGCCAAACAGCTCTAAAAAGATGGCAGGAAAAGGTAGATAAGAGTAGAAAGCCGAGGAATTCAGACAGCCAGGCAGGCGGGCACAGAGAGAGATTTGTTTAATACAGCTCAACTGAATCCTGTCAGAATGATCCCGCCAGCTCATCCTCTCTCTGTCTCTCTGAGATTTCACGGCTGAATAACTAACTACCCTGTTTCCATCCCTGCTGAGAGTGACTGTGCTTTGTGTAACTGCATGATAGTATCCTGAGATTTAAAACATGTATTCTAACAGTCTACTGTTACTCTCACTTGCACTGTGGTCAGAGCAGCTGAGACCCCTGTATAGCAGGTCTCCTACTCTCCTTACACAGGCTCAAGGGTAAATGCTAATGAGCAGCTCTTAATTACTGCAGAGAGCTTGTAATGATGTTTAAGTTAAAGCAGGATTATATATTATTATTTTTATGGAAAATTTGATTTGATTTTAAGTGTAAAAAAATTAAATGAATCCTTTTTTATGTACAATCTGGTGAACTGTGTGAAGAATGTAATCAGTGCTGAAATGATGAGCTGATTAATCGACTGAAAAAAAAAAAAGATCACCTCAACAATTTATAAGAGTAATAGATGAATTAATTAAGTATTTGTCATTGAATCACACAATCTTCAAAGTCAAGAATGAGCTTTCAATTTTATCTTTTAAGTTCAACGTGGATGAAAAGTCCGTCCACTGCTCAGAACTGAGCAAACCTATCTGCTGAGGAGGAGTGTGTGGTGGGACTGAAAGCTCCAGAACAGCTATTAATGTCATAGTGAGATTATTTTTGCCAAATGCTGTTTCCAATTTCAAGAATGCACTTTCCGTCTCAATCAATTGGAATATGTTCTACTTGATTACAGATACATTTGCCATATTGTGCTCCACATCGCTACCATTAAGATATTCTTATTAACATAAATACACGGATATGCCAAACCAATGTAAATTAACTATATTTATATATCGCTATTGGACACGTACAACATGAACAAATAAAAAATGACCATGTCTACAGAACAGGATATGTTTTATTGGTTTATATTAAACTAAATATTGCAACATTTTCGTGATATCGAGTCGATACATCTTGCACCCTTAATTCACACACTGTGCCCGAGGCTGCCATAGAACGTCGGAGTGTAAGAGAAATTTGGGGTTCAGTGTCTTGCCCAAGGACACTTTGACATGGGACTGCAGGGATCTAACCACCAACCTTCTGATTGGTAGACGACCGTCACCCAAGCCACAGCCTCTCATCAATAAATAATAAACAATAATTTTGAGTGTTTAGGTCTATTGTTGCATATTTCCTTAGTCTGAACTGGTTTTTATGTGATGTAATGTCGGGATGCAATTTTACCATTGATCATGAAAGAAAGATTCCTCAATTGTGTATGTATTGTGTTATTATAACACTTCTTGATATGACACCAGTCAAGCTAAAGCGCATTTAGCAAAATTATTTAGCACATTTGTTGGAGCACAAACTAGCATTGGTGGAGTGGATGTTTGGATTGTGGTATTGTTGCAGGAAGCAGCCTGATACAGACAGTCCTTAGCCACTTTAGATCTCTGCTCTGCTGAATCATCCGTAGCAGGGGACTGACAGCACAGGAACACCTTTGATTGGCATTTAAAGCTGCTCTGGCATGCAGACGCAGGTAAGGACCTGTGGTTAGGCTGAAATGATCATACTGAACCCTGCCAACAAAACTCTGTGGATTCTCAGAGGAAATTTCTAGCATTTCTGCCTTATTTTGATGAAAACGTGTAGAAAAAAACAAGATCATGATAGAGGAAAGATGTGTTGCAGGCTGGGATGTGGGCCAAATTTGTTTCTATGATGTTGCAAGTGCTTTGGCTTAGCCCCTGAGCACGAGGACACCACAGGCCCACTAAATGTTTCATCACAGCTGCAAAAGCACGGGCAAATTATGCAGAAGCAAGAAAGTCGAGCAAATTGCTCCCTTATTTCAAGCATTTCTCCTAATTACAATAGACTTTGCCTTTTTTAGGACTAGATGTTGTCACCCAAATGCAATTCTAGAAGCAAATGTTATTGATGGAGCATGCAAAGCCATGATGAAGCCATGAATAAAACTGTCTTCTGCAACTCTGACAAGTATATGCAGGGTAAAAATACAGTATAGCAGCAACAACAACAAAAAAAACGAGTACATTGTGTTTCTGCTAGCGTCTTCTAATCCTTTTCACTCTGACTGCTTTTGAAACTGGGATGATCTCAAAGGACACTCTGACTGATCCCCCAACACTTTCTTTCTGCGTACGAAATCAGTGACCGGCCTACTCCTTCGTCCTCTTTTTATTGCACGAAGGAGCATGGCAATCTTTTGCATTATTATTTATTAGTCACCAGGCAGTTTGCCTCAGTGTATTTCATCTGGAGAAGCATCAATCACATGACACTTATGACACACTGAGAAAGGTATATCTCGACAACACAAAATAAAATCTGAAAGGTTTTCATGACTTAATGATTCATGGATCAGTATGTGCCTTCCATCTTTATTAGTATGAATTCAAATTATCCTTAACGCAGGGGAGCTCATATCCACACACATGAAATAGGCATAAGCAAAGAAGTACAATTTGCATAAATTCATGCGAATACACAAAGCACGTATAAACACACAGTCAAACACACACACAAACAAAACAGTGACACAGCTCCATAAATGGTAACAGTGAACAGTTATGAAACCAGACACAGAAAGAGGGAACTCTTGCTTTCTCCCTCTCTTGCTGTCTCCAGTGTCCTGTTTTTCTCCCACTCTTTCTCCATCTGTTCTACATTATGTTTTCTGCTATCTCACAGTCTACCTCTGCTCTATTTTCTCTGTCTCAGTCTCTCATTTTGCATTTAATTGAGGTAAATGGGTCTTAGAAAAAGAAGACAGTGGAAGGGAGCAGCACTATGAATACCGCAGCTAAGGAGGAAGTGAAGATGTGCTCAGATACTCTGCATAGATGGATGAAGAAAAAAACAGCCAATGATAGAGGAACGGTGTGTTTGGGCCATTGCTATTCCTAAAATGTCTTGCCGGAGGAGCTATAATCATGGATACAGTGGTGTATCTTCTGCGGAGGTTTTTGACCCAGGGCATGTAAAAAAAGAGGCGTGACAGAGTGTCCAGAAATGTCCATGTGGGACACTAAATTGGAAAAACTACTTCATTTAGGTGGGTGGAGGATGGCGGAGTTTAACCCTACACTCGGAAGAGTTGATTCACGCATCACTAATAGATAGTTGTAGATCTTTTCAGACAACCATTTGTAGTGCTTTACACAACACAATAAAGCCTATTTCTAGCTTACTGATGTGTGTGTGTGTGTATAACTAAATACATTTTTTTATGCCAAATTGTGAATTGAACTCAAAGTAAATAGAGAAGTTGTCATGAACACTGTTCTGCTCACCTGACAGAGATCATAAAATACCGATGATGTGCTGAATGTCACATTTAATTGATGTTGCTTTAAATGACGGCTACGAGCATGGACGTCTCGTTTTGTTAAATGTCCGCCTCGACTTCTCCACTCCAAACGCCTGTGGGCAAGTCTAAGACGCGAGGAGAGAAGGCAAGGAAAAGAATTGGGGACGCAATAACTAAGATTTGGGAGAAGCTGTGTGTGTGTATGTGTGTGTGTGTGTGTGTGTGTGTGTGTGTGTGTGTGTGTGTGTGTGTGTGTGTCAGTCAGCCTTTGTGTCTCTATGTATACAATGGCTATCAGGAGAGACTTATTGCATTCCACTTTTGTCAGCAGAATAATGGAGCTCTTAAACCTTATCAATTTCCTTTTAATTGCGGACCACCTGTCAATCATGTGAAGAACACGCAAACACACATCTGACCACATGGCCATGCAGACATGAGAGCTACCAATCCAGTGAGGATGATGTTGGATAAGCGGCAGAGTCGCCATTAAACAGCTCTTCTCTATCTCGTGTGCCTTTGATATATCTCTCCCTCTCTCTCTATATCTCTCTCTCTGCCCGTCTTTCTGTCTCACTCAGACATACGCACTCTTGAACACACACACATAGACACACACCATTGTGTAATTTATTGATCTCTTAGACAGAGCCGCAGTCCACTGGGACTCTCCGGCGATAAGCATGACTGGTCTGTATAGACACAAAGCTGCCAAAGAAACACTACTGATGATCAGACTGGAGACATCAAAAATAAGTAAACACTCTTCCAGAGTGAGCAGGTCTAACTGTGGTAGGAAGCCTACCCAGCTGCTGCAATGCCTCCTAAAGTTCACTATGATTCAACGTAAAACTGAAGAGAAAAAATAGTTCAACGCCATACTCAACAGTTTGATTGACATTCTATCTAAAAAACAATACATACAATAAAAATACATGCATTAGGGAAACGAAAACAGATATTTTGTATCTTTGCATTATGTGAACAGTAAACTGAAAATCTGTGTGACATCAGGGTAGTTTTTTTAAGCTTCTCCAGTGTCACAGAAGACATTATACAACATGCGTAGTGCTCTCCATTAGTCACATGACTTTTTATACATTATGTAATATGTATTTTCCTTCAAGCATTAAATGAAGAAGAATATAATAACTGGATAATTTTGTACCTTTACGCAGGGCACTTAACGCCTTTCCAATTCACGTGGAGCTGCACCATGACTAGAGGTTATTGGCAGTGACTGGATGTAACATGGCGCAGGAGAGGATTACCCAGGATTCCCTGAGAGTTTAACAACTGACAGAGCTTGACAATAGCGAGGAAAGTCATTTTGCAGGTTTTCTGACAAAATATAAGACTTGCAATATGAAGAGCTTAAATTACAGCCTTAACTATACATTATAGCAACTTGTGTTCTGCAATCTATTTATTAAAGGTTGTCCTATTAATATACAGACCTCCTGATACATTAAATTGGTAAGTTATAACTCAACGTTTCGCTGTTCTCCGCTGAGATGGACGGCATAGCACGTCATAAATTAGCCAGTGTAAATGGTAAACCATGGTAAATTTCTGCCTGCATGCATGTTTTTTGAGAATTTGTTTTCATCATTTCATTTTCTGAGGATTCTGTTATTACAGTATTTTAAGGGGGGGGGGGGGGAATGAATATTCGAATAACCAAAGTTGAAAATCGAAAAACCTATCCAACGAATGAAATTCTATGAATACTCAAATATTGGGGTCAAGCCCTACCATCCATCTTTTTATAGCTCTGTTTTGCTGATGAATAATCTTGGAAACACTACTCTGCCTGCAGACACTCGTGCTGGGCATCACTGCGCCACCTTTTACAGAGTTTAAGTGGTGGAACAGGGAGCCATTTGACCACTTACAACTTGTCTGACCTCATTACGTTTTTTTTTTGTTTTTTTTCAAACAAAAACCCCATTTGTGCAGTTCTTTTATTTCAGCTGAGTGCCACAGTGAGGGTTTCTTACTGAAAAGCCCCAGCACTGTAACCTGAGGTGTGAAGGACACAGTGCTGGTGCTTCACTGCAGTCATTGAAATAGAGTTAGTTATCTTATCTTCTAAAATGACGTAGAATAAGTAGCCCACGCTGACACAAAACCACTAGTAAGTGTTACATATGTTATGTATATTTTTTGCATTGACTTAGCTTTTAATTAGAAAATAAACAGTTGAGAAACACGGGAGAAATCAGAGCGAGACAACAACCAAATAGCTTTCAAAACGCAACCCACCAAAACAACCCTCTAAATACTTTTATAAAGCGCTAATTGGTAATCAAAATTAAATTATGAAGCTATCAGCTGAATACTGATGGATGCTAATCAGATCTGAATACTAAGGACTTCCCTCCCCCTCTCTTCATCCGTCTAACACTGCAGTCGCGTATATAAATGACCCACTGACCCTGTTCATAATATACTGGGTGCAGCATTGGCACACGCACCAACGCACCACGCAAGCACGCACGCACCGCACGCACCGCACGCACACACACACAAACACACACACACCCACACACACACACACACACACACACACCACCACCCACACACACACACACCACACCACACACACCCACACACACACACCACCCACACACCACACACCACACACCACACCACACACCCACACACACACACACACACACACACACACACACCCACACTCCAACAGTCCACCTTTCAAAAATGCTGTTGTGTTACAAGCACAGATGCAGACAGAGAGGAAGAAAAAGCATTTCCTGGCTGTTAGCCTGGGACAGGAAGGCAGGAAAACATGGAGTTGGAAGTTGTCCCGGGTGTTTTCCTAGCCGGCCTGCCTGCCTTCCTGCCTGCCTATCTACAAGTCACACCAATATGACCACAAGGCCTCCCAACTAGCCACACCAGCCTATTGGAGCGTAGCAGTCAACCGGCTCTTAAATCACCCCAATAAGTCACTTTGAAGCTGTCAAGGTCAACCATCTACCCGCATTTTGTCACTCTAAACGTTTCCATCTAAATGCATTATCGCAGTACTTGTGGTAAGGAATCTTGTTTTCCATTTCGTCATGAAAATTCACTCTGTGTCACACACACACACACACACACACACACACACACACACACACGCAATTTGCTAAACTGCATGTTCTCTTTTCTCATTTTGGAATGTCAGTCTTAATGTAATACATTGTGTTAATGTGTTTCACTACTTGCAAACCAAATAATATTTAAATATTGGTTTGAAAGGTTTTTTGCATAAATCTTGCATCCTAAAGAGTTTCGGTACTGTTGTTCCTGATCAGCCCTAGTGTCAACAGTGTAATTACAGGGAATAAACAAAGAGAAGGACAATAAAGAGAGGGAGTCTGGAGAAGAGGAAGAGACACCCGGTTTGGTCGGGGGCTGCTGCTGCCGCTGGTGCGTCTGCATGTCTGACACCTTGAGTTCAAGATGATTACACTGAAGAGAGCTGCACTTTTTGCCTGGGAGAGTCCACAGATGTATTGGGGAGATGAATTCCAATGGATCTAGACTAGACATGTAAATGTCTATAATTAAGATAATCGTGACTTTGCTTTGGGGATGGGAAATAAGATGCTCTCAAACACCTGTTTTAAAGAAGCCACCCACATCCTGGAGAGGCAAAGATAAGTCTAGCACAGAAGCTCTATTCTACACTGCCAAAAATCATTATATTGCTTTAATATTCTAGACAGAATTAGACTTGTCTTCTATAGATCTGATGGTTCTTTATGGGGTTTTTAACCTCATCTATTACATAAAAACTATATATAACATGCATTGGGCTTACAATTCCTTTTAAATGTGCACAGATTTATAGCATCCCATTTGAAATGTATAATGAGATTACAATGGGCCTGGTTCTTTTTCCAAAGTGTCTACCAATACACTTAAAAAGACATAAACAAACGGCAGATAGACAAGGCTTATTGTCTGTCTCTCTCCTCTGTCCCTTTCCCTGCGCTACTGCCTCTGTGTGTGTGTGTGTGTGTGTGTGTGTGTGTGTGTGCGTGTGTGTGTGTGTGTAAGAGAGAGGGAGAGAGAGAGAGAGAGAGAGAGAGAGAGAGAGAGAGAGAGAGTGAGAGAGCACAGCGCGAGACAGCCATGTTCTCCCAGCCTCCTCGAGCCAGTAACCATGACAACAGGATGGCTAGGAGACACGGTTCAAGCTCAATTGAGGCCGGTGTCTTTCTTTTCCTCCAAAATAGACCTTGGTCGCGTTTCAAGTTCGACTTGTCCTCCGTGAAGCGGAAAGGAAATGCTTTTCTTTTTCCCTTTTCGGGGGACAGAGAGAGAGAGAGAGAGAGAGAGAGAAACACACACCTCCATAAAATCCCACGGCCCGCACGGTGCACATATCTTTCAGCCTCTGTTAGCTCCACAAACACTGCTGTCCTAAAGCCTGAGTAGGCTTCAGTGTGTGCATTTTGGGCCAAAAAAAAACGCAAAACCTCAACGCAGCCTCCATGAGAAATGTTCGTCTCACTCATACACTAAAATACATGATATCTAAGCGTGGGCTATACGTTATGAGTGCCGGTCAAACATAGATATTTTAGCGCTAACACAGCCCTACTAGCTTAAACATGATAACACTTTAAACATTTCCTTAAGCGTAGCAGCGGTTCTTCACTCACCGGTCAAAAGCGTTCAGTCAGCGGCTGAAAAGGAGAGTTTTGCGGTGGTCCTCTCTCTCCCTGTCTCTCTACATCCACGCCGGGGAATAACACTGACAGACGGGCTCTTTTTTCTCTCTCCTCACGCTGAGCGTCATTCCCAGCTGCCCCCCCCTCTCACCGGTATGCGCGTGCGAACGTCGTACACGGCCGCTGCCGCCGAAGCTCGTGGTGCTGTCTCGCGCCTCCGCTCAGGCTGGTAGGGGGCTCTCGGGAGGTCCAAGCGGCGGAGAGCGATTAGCCTACTGAGCGGATTGGTGAATGGAGGGGTGAACGGAGGCGTCCTCCTCGTCTCCTCCTCTCTGCGGAGCCTCTGTGTGTTTGAATGTACGCTGAGAAATTGTAATTCCGCTCCTAGGACTTCTCGGGAGCACCATCACTCTCCCGTGGCTACGCGCGGTGTGAACGGGACGTGTCTCCGGGGCCTGTTGATATCAGACACTGGAGCCTGCAGTGAAGATTAGCACCGACCGTTTTGTTGACACAAGTCCTTCTCGACTCTGACCTGACCAAGAATGTATTAAAATACCATTACAATGGGTTAAGGTTTAACTTTAGTGGATCTGGATGCAGAGTAAAAAAGTGGTTCCCAGACTGAGGTCCATGGATCCCAGGATGTCCTCAGAAGAACATTTTTTTTCTTCAGCACTGAGAACACATGTTATTGGGGGGAAAGTTTGGGAATCGACCAGAAAAACAGATCATGCTGATGATTTACAGAAAAACGTCCTATCCAAGGTCCAAAGTCCTGCAGCTGTCATATCCAGGATGCAGCATTGGTCATGCTGTAGTTTGGTTTAGATAGGAATTTGATGTCTGCAAGGAAAAAAACACGACCCATGAAACAGTCAATAGCATGCTTTTATAGATTGTTAGATATGCTACTCAATAAAACAAATATATTTAAAAGATAATGATGCCCAAACAAACGAGTTGAATTTAAAGGAAGTCAATGCAACTGAGACTTTAGAGCTCAAATTTTGTCATTTAAAAAATTGATGGAGAACTCAGATTTACTTGGCATGATACAGTGTCCATAAAATAAGTTGTTACATTTTATGTTGTAATTCTGCTTTATTGTAACAGCAATATGGTCCTGACCTTTCACCTGCTGGTTATTGTTAGCCTGTGATGCTAGTCTTATAGGATTACTGTTTATTTTACTTGCATTACTGTTACCCAGTCTAGTTAGCCTGGATAGCATTAGCAATTTTCCAACAATATCACTATTTAGAAAACACAGTTTCCATCCATTCAGTATTTATACCAACAGCTCACTGTATGAGTTTTTTTTAACATTAATATGCGTCCCCCCAGCCTGCCTATGGTCCCCCAGTGGCTAGAAATGGTGATAGGTGTAAACCCAGCCCTGGGTATCCTGCTCTGCCTTTGAGAAAAGGAAAGCTCAGATGGGCCGATCTGGAATCTTGCCCCTCATGAGGTCATAAGGAGCAAGGTTACCTCCCTTTTTCCCTACCCCAAAAGCTACAGACTCAGAAATGGCCCATCCTAAGGAAAGCTCATAATGGGACTGGCTCTAATGGCTGGAATTTTGCACCAAGGATGAATTTCGGGAAAGAGACTTCAGATCCAGTATTAGGGGACCACTAAGGTCTACATAAAAGAGACTTCAAATCCAGTATTAGGGGACCACTAAGGTCTATATAAAAGACTTCAGATAGAGTATTAGGGGACCACTAAGTCATATAAAAAGACTTCAGATACAGTATTAGGGACCACTAAGGTCTATATAAAAAGAGACTTCAGATACAGTATTAGGGACCACTAGGTCTATATAAGAGCACTTAGATACAGTATTAGGGACCACTAAGTCTATATAAAGAGACTTCAGATACTGTATTAGGGCACCAC
Source organism: Etheostoma spectabile (assembly GCF_008692095.1). Classification (NCBI taxonomy): domain Eukaryota; kingdom Metazoa; phylum Chordata; class Actinopteri; order Perciformes; family Percidae; genus Etheostoma; species Etheostoma spectabile. Next base: position 187,991 of record NW_022605577.1, on the reverse strand, counting down.
TAAGGTCTATATAAAAGCATCTAAAGAGCACCATGTCATGGAACCTTTGATAAGATGTTTTATTATAAATTTAACTACCCAACAATATAAATGTCTATAAGTTCCAGTTTCTAAAATGTGAGGATTTTTCTGCATTGAGTACTTTAAGTACATTTTCCTGATGATACTTTTATACTTTTACTTAAGTACCATTTTCAATGCAGGACCTTTACTTGTAACAGAGTATATTTACAGTGTAGTAGTACTTTCACTCATGTAAAGGACCTGAATACTTCTTCCACTACTGGGTGGGACTATAATTACAGCAGATCCAAAAGAGAAATATCACTAATTAAACCACTTTAAAGAAGACAATCTTAAGTTATGTGGCCTGTAGAACAAAGATGGAAAAGAAGGGCTTTTACTTATTCTGACCATTCTGACAATTATTCGGGCCATATTCTGAAAACACTTTAAGATTTTATGAATGGGGTGTAAATTATTTTTCGAGTCTATATTTATGCACATACTTTGTCAAGCGGGGGGAATGGATTGGGAGTCTGAATTTCTCCCACCAAGTAGAAGGTAGACAGAAAGACAGTGTTAAACAAGGCATGGTTTGAAATATCTTTGACTGTACTGTCAAATAGTCTGTGATCACGCCGCCATGCTGTTCTGTTAGATGGCACAAGATCTAAAAGTCAAAATGGACAAGCAGTTCATGTTATCTGCCAACATCCAATTAAAAGGCAAGAATCTGTGTGTGTGTGTGTGTGTGTGTGTG
>NW_022605577.1:177551-187218 GCF_008692095.1 Etheostoma spectabile | reverse complement strand
TGTGTGTGTGTGTGTGTGTGTGTGTATCCAATCCACTTCACGGTTGTATTGCCGGGTACCCAATGAACTTGGCGTTTCAAATTTGGGGCAGTTTGGATTGCATTCAATGTTAATAAACTGTGACTAAACACATAGCAACCGCACAATGAAAGGTGGAGAAATAAAAGCGGCCCAGACACAAAGTCACATCTTTTTCCACCTTATTTCGGAAAAATATGTATGGTAGTCAATGGCGAGGGATAAATAATTACTCAATCCTGTGATGTTCGTCAATCCATAAAAGATAATTTGGCAAGTCAAGAAAGTCTCAATTTGTCATAAACCTGTTGAAGTGTAAGACTGAAAATACAGTGTTTTCCTCTAAAGTAGTAGTAGTACAAAGTAAGGAAGTAGTATACGGCAGAGTTGCATATTTGAGCTTTGAGGGCCTTCTGAGGGTTATTTCGGTGTACAATAGTTCGGGGGAGAGCTGCAAAACTGGAGGCCAAGCTATCCGGCAGTTTCCAACATGCACATTTTGAATGGCCGCTGTACTAGCATACTATAAATTAGCCTGTTTTCCCTCTGCCCTTGACAGAGGACATTTTTTCCACTGTACCTCCAAATGCCCACAACCCATTTGTCACTCCCTTTCAACATGCTCTCTCATTCATCTACCACATGGTAAACCAGCACTGAAATGAAGCCAAGAGCCAGTGCAAACCATTTGTATTGTCTTTCAAACATACATTACAGAGCTTTGAGAGTACCCTCTTACTGGTGCAGCTCGGGGGTCATAAACAAAAGCACAGCAGCGCTATACAATCACACATATGGCTATGCATTGTCTGCTGCCAACATTTTATGATGTTTTCTTCAGGGATCTTGGTTACAGCCCCTATATTGCAGAGCCTTGCCAAGCTTTAATGCAACATCTGCATGGATTGAACACTTAAGCCTCCAATCCAGTGATCAATAGCACATTAGGAGGAGGCCGAAGAAGAGGGGAGAGGCCGAAAAGAGGTATAGAGAGAAGAAGGAAATTGTGAAGAAGCGAGAGAGATGCAGAAAGCATGAGTGAGGATGTGGACAAAACAAAAGAGCTGGGTTTGTGTTTGAAGACAGGGGGAGGAGAAGGTTAGATGGGCGAGGCCCAAAGTGAGGCAGGTAGGGCGGGGGGGCGGTGAGCACAGGGTTGAAGATTGACAAAGAGACTTCAGGGATGCACAGATGACCGGGAGAGTGATGGAACAGTTTGGGGGAAACCCACTGCAGACGCAACGTCAATCCTAATTACTAATTCATTAACCTGCCCGGCTCCCTTCCCCTTTGTAGACACACACACACACACACACACACACACACACACACACACCACACACACACACACAACACCACACACACACAACCAACACCACCAGGCTCCCTTTTCTGTCCCTCCTCCATGTCACAGGAGAGGCGGAGGGATGGATGGATCCAGAAATGACGAGGCGGGTCTGCAGCTAAGTGACATCTGCAGGGCCGTGGTGGCTGCAACGTGTCGGGGACACTGGAAATCCCTGATGTGACAAGGGGAGGGAGGGGAGGGGAGGAAGGGGAGGTAACTGGTGAGGAGAAAAGCTAACAGCTTGCGTTTTGGTTTGTACGGGCGGGTGGTCTCCTGTGAGGGTGCACATAAGTGTGTTAATGTGCGTGACTGCAGTGTCTGTGAGTGTGTGTGTGTGTGTGTGTGTGTTCTAATGTGCAATCACAACATGTGCTGGCATTAAGACGTGTGTGTATGTGTGTTAGCATATTAAATGAAAGCAGGTAGTGTGGAAGATAGATGAACATGTTGATGTCGGTGTGCTGAAGTAATAGGGTTGTGAGTATAATCAAAGCAAGGGGCAGGTGCTCAAATGATGGTGTGTGTCTTTAGCCTCCGCTGCAAGACTCTTACCTCTTTTTTGTGTCTTTGTGTGTGTGTGTGTGTGTGTGTGTGTGTGTGTGTGTGTGTGTGTGGGCGACAGAAACCACTGGATGCTAGCAGTCAGAAAAACACTCCTGCAGATTCCTCTGCACATGCTCACACAGGCAACTCAATATAAATAGAGATACAAATGTGTACACACAAGCACATCACGCACCCAAGTGTGCAGGACAGACACACAACCACACACACACACACACACACACACACACACACACACACACACACACAACACACACACACACACACACACACACACACGGAGAGAGGGATGAAGTGGCTGCTGACTTAGGTGGAATTAAATAGAGAAATCCTGCAAACGAGCATCGATCCACAGAGTTTACAGCGTTGGCTCCGTCTGCCACGGCAGGCCAAACAACAGGGAGCTCTGTGAGACAGCTGGGGCACACACACAAGCAGGAAGCATTGCGGGCACGTATACAACATATTACACACAACACAACACACACACACACACACACACACAGTAGAATGTGTGTACGCATGGAGTGGTTTTTTTGATTTTGATCAAAGGACGTCACAGCTGAATGTGCTTCAGAGTGTAATAAGCATATATCTGATATTTGAGATATGGTGTGTGTGTGTGTGTGTGTGTGTGTGTGTGTGTGTGTGTGTGTGTGTGTGTGTGTGTGTGTGTTGCTTCAGAGTCCTTACAAGCTGCTTTTACTAAAAACAAATCAAACCTCCCAAGACAAATTTCAAGGAGTTGTTTTCTGAATGTTAAGCAGCAACGGTAAGAGATGTTTTCCAGTGCAATATCTAAAAAAAGTAAACAGGAGCCCCAGAAAACAGATTTTTAGCTAAAACTAATGTATTAGGAGCAATATTTAACAGAGAGGGAATGGAGAAGGTGTTTCTATTTGTCTCCAAGTTCATTCATATAGGATTTATATTTGCCAGGTGACAAGAAACATAACTCCAGAGAAATGCTCTGTTGCTGCTGTATGTGTAAATGGATAACTGTTTAACACATTTATCATATCAACTTTATGAAGGATCATCATCATCCATCCATCCTTCATCCATTTCATCCGCTTATCCGGTATCGGGTCGCGGGGGCAGCAGCTCCAGTAGGGGACCCCAACTTCCTTTCCCGAGCCACATCAACCAGCTCGACTGGGGGATCCCGAGGCGTTCCCAGGCCAGGTTGGAGATTAATATCTCCACCTAGTCCTGGGTCTTCCCCGAGGCCTCCTCCCAGCTGGACGTGCCTGGAACACTCCTAGGGAGGCGCCCAGGAGGCACTTACCAGATGCCCGAACCACCTCAACTGGCTCCTTTCGACGCAAGGAGCAGCGGCTTAATCCGAGCTCCTCTGGATGACTGAGCTCTCACCCTATCTCTAAGGGAGACGCCAGCCCACCCTCCTGAGGAAACCATTTCGGCCGCTGTCACCTGGATCTCGTTCTTTCGGTCATGACCCAGCCTCATGACCATAGGTGAGGGTAGGAACGAAAATTGCCCGGTAGATCGAGAGCTTGCCTTCTGGCTCCGCTCTCTGTTCGTCACAACGGTGCGATAAACGGAATGTAATACCGCACCAGCTGCTCGATTCTCGACCAATCTCACGCTCCGTGGTCCCCTCACTCCGGAACAAGACCCCAAGGTACTTAAACCCCTTCACTTGGGGTAAGGAACACTCCCACCCGAAGAAGAAAGCAACTCCATCGGTTTCCTGCGATGAGAACCATGGCCTCAGATTTAGAGGTGCTGATCCTCATCCCAGCCGCTTCACACTCGGCTGCGAACGACCAGTGAGGCTGAAGGTCACAGACCGATGATGCCATCAGGACCACCTCATCGCAAAAAGCAGCGATGAGATCCCGAGCCCACCGAACTGGCAAACCCCTCCCGCCCCGACTACGCTCGATATCCTGTCCATAAATATTACAAACAGGATTGGTGACAAAGCAGCCCTGGCGGAGGCCAAACCTCACTGGAAACGAGTCCGACTTACTGCCGAGAAACCCGGACACAGCTCTGCTTGGTCATACAGAGATTGGATGGCCTAAGAAGGAACACCCTACCCCATATTCCCGCAGCACCTCCCACAATTTCTCCGGGGGACCCGGTCATACGCTTCTCAGTCACAAAACACATGTAGACGGTTGGGCATACTCCCAGGCCCCTCCAGATCTTGCGAGAGTAAAGATCTGATCGTTGTTCCACGACCAGGACGGAATCCGCATGTTCCTCTCAATCCGAGGTCAGACTATCGGCCCGAACCCTCCTTTCAGCACCGTGAGTAGTATTTACCAGGGAGGCTGAGAAGTGTGATACCCTGTATTGGGACACACACCCTCTGGTCCCCTTTTGAAGAGGGGAACCAACCCCGGTCTGCCACTCCTTAGGCACCGTCCCAGCTTCCACGCAATGTTGAAGAGGGTGTCAACCAAGACAGCCCTCCACACCCAGAGCCTCAGCATTTCTGGACGGATCTCATCCATCCTGGGCTTTGCCGCTGTGGGAGTTGTTGACTACTCAGCGACTTCCACCAGGGAAATGACGACAATCCCCATCATCCTCCAGCTTGCCTCCACAAAGAGGCGTGTCAGCTGGATTTGAGTTCCTCAAAGTGCTCCTTCCACCGCCCTATTACCTCCTCAGTTGAGGTCAACAAGGTCCACCCTTACTGTATACAGCTTGGATGATTCCTCGCTTCCCCCTTGAGGTGGGAACGGTTTTCCAAGAAGCACCTTGGTGCCGACCGAAGTCCTTCTCCATATCTTCTCCGAACTTCTCCCACACCCGCTGCTTGCTCTGTCACAGCAGAGGCGCAGCCCTTGGGCCGTTGGTACCCTGCAACTGCCTCCGGAGTCCTCCGAGACAACATATCGGAAAGACTCCTTCTTCAGTCGGAACGGCTTCCCTGACCACCGGTGTCCACCAGGGTGTTCGTGGGTTACCGCCTTGAGGACCTAAACCCTAAGAACACAGTCACCGCCGCAGCTTTAGCAATGGAAGCTTTGAACATTGTCCCCTCAGGTTCAATGCCCCCAGCCTCCACAGGGATGCACGAAAAGCTCTGCCGGAGGTGTGATTGAAAGTCTGTCGGACAGGGGCCTCCTCCAGACGTTCCCAGTTTACCCGCACTACCGTTTGGGCTTACAGGTCTGTCCAGAGTCTTCCCACCCCCTGACCCAACTCACCCAGATGGTGATCAGTTGACAGCCTGCCCTCTCTTCGACCGAGTGTCCAAAACATACGGCCTCAGATCAGATGAAACGATTATAAATCGATCATTGACCTTTGGCCTAGGGTGCTCTGGTACCAGTACACTTATGAGCACCCTATGTTCGAACATGGTGTTTGTGATGGAAAATCCATGACTAGCACAGAAGTCAACAAAGACAACACTCTGGTTTAGATCAGGGAGGCCGTTCCTCCCAATCACGCCTCTCCAAGTATCTCCATCATTGCCCAAGTGTGCATTGAAGTCCCCAGCAGAACTATGGAGTCCCCTACTGGAGCCCCATACAGGACTCCATTCAAGGTCTCCAAGAAGGCCGAATACTCCGAACTTTGTTTGGGATATGCACAAAAAACAGTCAGAGTTTCCCCCCCATACTGCAGGCGTAGGGAGGCAACCCTCGTCCACTGGGTAAACTCCAACGCAGCGGCGCTAGCGGGGGCTTGTGAGTATCCCCACACCCGCCCGGCGCCTCACACCATGGGCAAACTCCGGAGTAGGACAGATTCCACCCTATCAGGAGAACGGTTCCGAAACGAGACTGTGCGTAGAGGTAAGCCCCACCAGATCTAACCGGTAGCGCTCCACATCCAGCACAAGTTCGGCTCCTTCCCCACAGAGAGGTGACATTCCACGTCCCCAGAGCCAGCCTCTGCGCCGGTTCTGTCCGTCGAAAGCCCCTGACCTTCGCTGCCACCCATGTAGCAGCGCACAGACCTTTGGATCCCACAGGTGGGGGCCCATGGGTTGGAGGGAGAGGTGCCACGTTGTTGTTGGGGCTGCCCGACCGGGTCCGTGGCAAACCCGGCACACCAGACGCTCGCTCACGAGCCCACGTCTGGGCTGGCTCCAGACGGGGGCCGGGCTTCCTCGGGCGGGGGTCCCTCGTTCTTCCTTGTTCTTCCATTGGAGTCTTGAACCATCTTGGTCTGGCCCTCCCCTGAGACCTCTTGCCATGGGAGACCCTACCAGGAGCACAAAGCTCCAGACACAGCCCTCAGGTTCTTGGGACACACAAACCTCTCCACACGATAGGTGATGGTTCCGGAGAGGTCCTTCTTAGGGCCATCCATATCTGTATGACCAAAGCGAGAGCTGTGTCGGGTTCTCGGCAGTAAGTCGGACTCGTTCCCGGTGAGGGTTGGCCTCCGCCAGGGCGCGCTTGGCACCAATCCTGTTTGTATATTTATGGGACAGGATATCGAGGCGTAGTCGGGGGGGGAGGGGTTGCAGTTCGGTGGGCTCGGGATCCATCGCTGCTTTTTGCGGATGATGTGGTCGATGGCATCACGGTCTGTGACCTTCAGACTCACTGGATCGGTTGCAGCCGAGTGTGAAGCGGCTGGGATGAGGATCAGCACCTTAAATCTGAGGCCATGGTTCCAGCAGGAAACGATGGGAGTGCTTTGGGTGGGGAGTGAGTCCTTACCCCAAGGAAGGAGTTTAAGACTACCTTGGGGTCTTGGTCGCGAGGTGAGGGGACCACGGAGCTGAGATTGGGGAGAATCGGAGCAGCTGTGCGGTATTAAATTCGTTATCGCACCGTGTGACGAAAAAGAGAGCGAGCCAGAAGGCAAAGCTCTCGATCTACGGGCAATTTTCGTTCCTACCCTCAACTATGGTCATGAAGGTGGTCATGACCGAAAGAACGAGATCCAAGGGTACAAGCGGCCGAAATGGGTTTCCTAGGAGGGTGGCTGGCGTCTCCTTAGAGATAGGTGAGAAGCTCGTCATCCGAGAGGGAGCTGGAGTAGAGCCGCTGCTCCTTGCGTCGAAAGGAGCCAGTTGAGTGGTTCGGGCATCTGGTAAGGATGCCTCCTGGGCGCCTCCTAGGGAGGTGTTCAGGCACGTCCAGAAGATACAGTTTAGGGGGACACTAAAGGTCGTAATACAAACAAGAGAACTTCGATAACAGTATTAGGGACCACTAAGGTCTATATAAAAGCATCCAAAGAGCACCATGTCATGGGACCTTTTAAGGTAAAGTCTGCCAATTCTTTTGTGTACTGCTGTACGTGCCGAGCGGTGCAGGTATCTGGAGGCCCTCGTTTACCTGCTGGCAAAACTCTGTACGAGTCATGACAGGTGGGTTGGAAATTGACAACTTTGTCTGTGTAGCATTTAACTTAGCGCCACTGAAACCATCAAAAAGCTGGCTTGGCCTTTTGTCCAAACGGTCACTTCTGGCTCGTTTCAAGAATATTTGCTATATTTGCTACTTCATATTTCAGGCCTTTAGATGGCGCTGTTTCTGCAACAGAAATTCACCAACAAAGAAAAGAAGAGGCAGAGCATGCGCATAAAGCTTGCGCGCTGTATACAAACAGTATATTTTGTCCTAGTAACCCTAAGAGGCTCAATATCTTCTCCAGCAGGAACACAAGCATGTAGGCCGCCATTGTTGTTGTTATTGTTATGAGACGTCATCGTGGGATAAGAGGTCGTAGGCTAGAGGTCTAGGGGTGTGGCGATGACATCCCTGAAATGCAAGTATGCAACAAGGGCAGCGTTTTTGAATTGTTTCACCCTGGGACCAGGTTTTAAAACCTTCAGGAGATCGGCCAAAATTATGCAAAACATGGGTGTTTACACCAAAAAGCGTTTCCAAGTTGATGGCCCCTAAGTATGGAGTTAGAGCCAGGAGGTGATTAGCTTAGCCTAGCATAAAAAGTTAAAGCATGGGGAAACTTAACATGGCTTTGTCCAAAATTGAAAGCATGGTTTAACTATTTCTTGATGTGCAACCACATACAGTAAAAAAAAATAATGGAAATAGCATCGGTGACATCACACATTGGTTGGTGGGCTAGTGGTGGTTAGTGGTCCCCTAATACTGGATCTGAAGTCTCTTTTATATAGACCTTAGTGGTCCCCTAATACTGTATCTGAAGTCTCTTTTATATAGACCTTAGTCGTCCCCTAATACTGTATCTGAAGTCTCTTTTATATAGACCTTAGTGGTCCCCTAATACTGTATCTGAAGTCTCCACAGATGTCAGGCTACAAGGTCACTAACGCCTTTTAAAAAATGAGACAACTGTTCAAGGTAGATATTGTTGCTACTATAAAAAAATAAAAGGAAAACAAGCGTATTCTGTTTTTGTTTTGTTTTTACATATGGGAAAGGGAGTGCAGCAGACATTTTAGCGCTGGGCCATCATCAATAACACAATGCCCTTGCTACACAACTTTCTCTGGTCGTAACAGATTGAGTAAAAAAACATCATTCCTACCTTCAGTAGGGACATCATCATCTAGCTGCTCGGCTTTATGTCGGACTCCAGTGATTCCCTTTACCAACTCATCAGCATTCATTAAAACTGAACAAGAGGGGGACAGGACATGTCAGCACTTGTGCGTGTGTGTGTGTGTGTGGGAAAACGTGTCAGTATGTGTGTGTAGTTCTCATCTGGGTCATTATATCCACAGGCATGAAAAAGCGGGTTACAATGACACATCACTCCATGTGACAGAGGAAAATAGAGAGGGGGAGGGGTCTTTATTAGAGTGTCAGTCGCTTCCACCTGTGACCACAGGCCCTTCGCAGGAATATAATGGTACAATGTCAAAATGTACAGTCACAAGCATCTTGTTTCCCATTTATGGAGAAAGCCCTTCTCTGTTTGTGTTTACATGTGGGCCTATGTGTGTGAGAGAGTGTGAGAGAAAGACAGCCAAGCAGAAAAAAACTAGAAAAACATGGGCAACATGCCAACATGGTGACAGAATGTGCTGCGTGTGTGTGTGTGTCAACTATAAGTCTGCTGGGCAGCCAGGTCAACAGACAGAATAGTCACCATAGCAACAGTGCCACGCTCGGCTCCTCTGTGCCAAGTTGTAAATATGGAGGTCCTATAAAAATATGGATGGCTGACTGTTGAAAAGGTTTAGGACGGCATGTTAATACACAGGGGGAGTCAATCTCTTGTTCCATAGGTGGTCCAACTGAGTAGTTCCTTCTGATGAGCTAACATATGCTATTTGACGGATGTTATGAGACAATGTCAAACCCTTAGTCCTGGCAGTGCAACATGTAAAGGTCCCATGCCATGAAAAGTTCACTTTAGGAGGTTTTTTAACATTAATATGCATTCCCCCAGCCTGCCAATGGCCACTAAGGTCTATATAAAAGAGACTTCAGATACAGTATTAGGGACCACTAAGGTCCTAATAAAAGAGCTTCAGATCCCATATTGGGACCCTAAGAGTCTCTATAAACGAGCCTTCAGATACAGTATTAGTGACCACTAATGTCTTATATAAAAGAGACTTCAATCCAGTTATAGGGACCACTAAGGTCTATATAAAAGGAGAACTCAGAGTACAGTATTGGGGGGACCACTAGGTCTATAAAAAGACTTCAGATACAGTATTACGGACCACTAAGGATCATATAAAAGAACTTCAGATCATTATTGGGACACCTAGGTCTATATAAAAGGACTTCAGATACAGTATTAGGACACTAAGGTCTATATAAAAGAGACTTCGATACAGTATTAGGGAAC
>NW_022605577.1:175268-176651 GCF_008692095.1 Etheostoma spectabile | reverse complement strand
ATAATAGGGACCACTAAGGTTATTAAAAGAGACGATTCAGATTACAGTATTAGGGACACTAAGGTCTATATAAAACGAGAACTTCAGATACAGTTATTGGGGGCCAATAAGGACCACTAAGGTCTATATAAAAGAGACTTCAGATACAGTATTAGGGACCACTAAGGCCCACACACAGAAGTAAACACGGAGGCCATTGTGTTCGACATACTGTTGTGTGAATGAACTAGGGCTTCCACCCTGAACGTGACTCATTCATATTACTGAACTGAAAATAAAACTAAGCAATATAGATGAGAGTTGTAGAGATGGAGTAACTTTATAACTCTTCTTCACTTCCTTCAATGAGCGCAAGCAGTGTCATCACTCGGCTTTTGCCATACTAACTTAGAACACTAATGACGTTAATTAACGCTAATCTTTTCATTACTTTATAACCGTCAATCCACTAAGCCTGTTTGGAAATCAACACCTCTGCTGCAGTGTTTCGGTTATGATCATAATGATGAGACAGAACCGCAATCATTAAATGCCGAGTGTGCAACAACATGCAATATCATTGACAAATAACAAGAAACTCAAATGTAGTTTAAAAAAAATAAAAATACCTTTCCCTCTCTGTCTCTCTCAAACAGACAGACAGACAGACAGACAGACGCATCGAGGACTCTGAGGAACTGCAAAGCTGGATTCTTAATTATTCAATTAGGGGTTAAAGTGGGCCGGAACCATCCGGGACTGCGCATCCGCACCATTGATTTATAAGTAAATTAATCTAATTGGCAATTTCATAAACATCAGTGTTTCATACTGCAACAGCACACCACAATGAGTCCAGGCAAATGTCTGTGATTGGTTCACACGTCTGTAATAACAGCAGGACAGTTATCTAAACTGCTAATGACAGTTGTGAATCGAGTTTAACGGTGTCGGTAGGCACAGCGTTTTTGATCAGATAATATGATATTTCAGATAAATTCCTAATGAAATCAGTTTAAAATGATTCATTTTGGCGAGACTAGAGTAACTGAAATGCTCAATATAGTCTCATGATTTGGGGCCCCAGGCAAACAGCGTCTCGCTTTGCTTTTCATCCTTTCGCTAACTGGGAATTTAGGCATTGGCAGGGGTATAAGAAGTAGTACTCTGATGTAAAATTATTAACTGTTAACCATTGCTAGATCAAAAGATAAATAAAAAGATGCCACTTCATCTCCTGGGCACTGTCAAGGTGCTCTTGAGCAAGATACCGTGCCCCCAAGCCCCCATGCCCTCCAACCGCTCAGGGCGCTGGTCCAGCTGGCAGCCCCCCCCCTTTGACATCACTCCATTTGTGCATGAATAGGTCCTGAGCATGTGTGTGTATTTCAGGCCTGTGTGTAG
>NW_022605577.1:166375-175128 GCF_008692095.1 Etheostoma spectabile | reverse complement strand
GTGATTACACAAAAAAAAAAGAAAAAAAAAAGAGTGTAAATTGTAATTTCCCCACTGGGGATCAATAAACAATATAAATTAAAAAAAAATAATTAAATTTAAAAAAATAACTCTGGTGAGAGCCGTGTGGAGGCAATCCCAGCCCAGACTGAATTTTCCTCAGTATTTATTTATCTGATATGTTATATAATTATTATCACCCACACCACAATGGCAAGGACTTTATATTCCAACCTCAATACAAGCCTGATTGCAGTATAAGTTCCCGGCTATCATTCAGAAGTATTATTCTACATTAGTGTCCGAGTAGTACTGAGGTTCCAGGGTGACAACGTCCGCATGTCTCCCCCCCCCCCTCTCTCTCCCCTTTCTCACCTAACTGTCCTGTCAAAAATTAAAGGCAGAAAAATGATCTATAAAAATAATAAAAAGAACATGAGTACATTGCTATCTACAATAGATGCTTACATTGCTGCTATGCCTTGATATAGTAACAACCAGTCGTGTAACTAACATAAAATCAGCTGAGAACTCATTATGCAAATATTGCAAAAAGTAGTCAACACGCGCTATCACTCGTTACATTAACCACCCAAGGGCGTGGTGAGGTCCAGCACGCTTTGTACTGCCAGTTTATTTACTTGGGGGGGGGACATTTTGGATTACCAAAAATGTTGCTGTGGAAAATCTGCCTGAACATCTTGTTGAATCAGGCCCTCTAAAGCATGATGGGAAGTACAATCTATCTTACAGGAGAAAACTGACTTCATCAGCAAATGCTGTTGGTGTCGCTTGGGATGTGTTGTAATTGTAATATTTGTGTTGACAAAAAAAAAATTGCATGTGGACACTGTGGTCGCCACAGCCACACTTAAATACAATCAGCCGCATCTTAACCACACATTCAGTTAGCTAAATTATGTATTAGCACATCAAAAACAACAGTTTCTTTGGTTTAGAATTACTTTATTAGCACCTAAATAATACACTGTTTTGCTATTTAGTTTAATTTTATATGAGTTCATTTCTCTTTGGTTTTGAGTTACCTGGCTGCTGCGTCCTCTTCCTGGTCCAACGAAACATGTGACAAAAGGGTGGAGCCTGGTTTCATTCAGAGGCTTGGACCGTACCAAAAGATGACAGCAGGGGATGGGGGAGAGGGGGGGGAAATCAGGGTTTCCTTTTGCTAATTTAAGTTCTTTGTCCATGTTGTCCTCCCCTGTGTGTGTTCATTGGTTTGGTCAACTGGTATATAAATGTCCCTCATGTCTCAGTCAGAGGTCTGCTAATTGAGACGACATTTTGGTTTAACATTATTTTTGAGTCATGTTTCATTGACCTATTTTGGGGACCCTGTAACTCTTTGCCTTTATTTGAAACTTTGTTTTGGGGAAAATATACCCAACTTTTTGAACTTTACACCTGTGTTCCTTGACTGCTTCATCCATGACAGAGACAGAGACAGAGACAGACAATCTAGATTATGTAGATTTGGTTTTAGCAGAGTGCCGACGTATTGGATCCCTCTGCTTGATTTCTGTATTATGATACATGTTCAATACAAGAGGTCAAAGGTCATAGAAAATGTTTACTGTGTATTTTTGGTGACCGTCCCCTAAAACTGATTGAGGACCAGGGCTGGATTAACCTGCTAGGGGCTTAAAGGTTTAACCTAAGCAAAAATAGCAAAATAAGGAACCATTTAAAGTGATAGCCCACCTCAAAGATAAAAAATCAACTTAACTTCATTGACAACTGATAATCCTATGATATTCATGAAATCACCAAACACACATTTTCATTCTCTTTACAACTCAAAAACATCACATTTTGTCACGCAACATAACACAATAATCTGCTAATGTAACAATGAGGTTAATATGACAGTTTTAGACTTACAGAGTGCTGTATAATGGATTTCATGTAGATAACTGTTCTTATTTTCATTCACCAGACATACGTGCTATCAGGGCCATAGTACTTTAGTCCGGACTCAGACTCAAGACATTTACCTGTTTTCTTGGACTTGTCTTGGACCCATTGGTATTTGGACTGGGACTTGTCTCAGATTGGCCATTGGTCTTGACCAAGTCCAGCTACATGCTGTTGTTCTAAAGCAAGGACGCCCAATTTGGGGATTCAAGTTTGGCCCGTGCTCTCTTTGTTTTGGCCCGCTGTGGCTTTAACATGCTCATGCTTATTCTTCTCTAATTTTAAATGTTATGACTACAAAACATACATTTTGTGCAGTTAAAAAGTACGTAATCTGAGTTTAACGGCACTGCAAAACATCCCATTTAAATTACACACACACGTTTTGTCTACAAGGATGGCAAAAATTAAGGTATTCTTCAACATCTACAGTTATTTTTGCCCACGTGGCCCTCCATCCAGATATATTTTGGCCCTTCATGTGAAAGAATTTGGGCACCTCTGTTCTAAAGTAACTTTCTCCTATAAAACAAAACCAAATTATGAAACGCGCTCATTCAGAAAACAGGTACTGGTTTAATTTATAATCTATCTAGAACCGGCCTCGGGATTGGTCGCCTGGTGTACACATATCCAGTAGGCTTCCTCAATCATTAGGTCTCAATCATTTTCATTTTGGCCAAAGACACAATGTCAGCGAGCACTTTGTACTATGAATTATTTAGGACAAGTAGTAAGTTCAACAATGGGAACAAATCCACTTTTTGCTTTGAGTAAATAAAATGGCTCAACTTGGTCCTAGTGTGTTACTTTGCACTTGCTTTTTGATTATTAGAACAAAAAATAAAGCATATTGACAATTTAAAATAGAAGGTAAACGTTTCCTTATATCACATAAATTATAAACAGGTAAGTAAGCGGTCTTGAAGAGAATTCCTTTATTTATGTCTCGGTATTGAGTGACTCTCATTTGGACTTGGTCTAGACTTGGACTTGAACTTCTTTGGACTCAGTCTTTACTTGGATGTGAACCTCTTTGGACTTGCTCTTAAACCTCTTTGGACTTGGTCTTCACTTGGACTTGAACCTCTTTGGACTTGCTCTTAAACCTCTTTGGACTTGGTCTTGACTTAGATGTGAACCTCTTTGGACTCGGTCTTGACTTGGATGTGAACCTCTTTGGACTTGGTCTTGACTTGGACTTGAACCTCTTTGGACTTGGTCTTGACTTGGACTTGAACCTCTTTGGACTTGGTCTTGAATTGGATGTGAACTTCTTTGGACTTGGTCTTGACTTAGACTTGAACCTCTTTGGACTTGGTCTTGACTCGGTCTCAACTAGTCCTGGTCTTGGACTTGTCTTGGACTCGACAAAGGCAGACTTGACTACAACCCCGCGTGCTGCAATGTATTTTTGTAAGAATGGTTATCCTGATATCTGACCGTTTAAAATTGATCATAACCGCTTTACATACTGCATATCAATAAAAATATGTCTCTTCCACAATAAAACACTGGGAACCTTGTTGACTTGCGATCCTCCATTTGTCCAGCAGAGGATGCTCTGCATGCAGAATTACCATTTGAGTGTGACATGTCTAATCTTCTCCACGTGGATCCAGACGCAGTGCCAATGCCATGACACAAGCCTGGGCTTTCCCAAGGTGTGCCATACCGAGCCAGTATAAAGGTAGGACCACAACAAACGGTATAGATAACTAATATTTCCTGGTACTTAATACTTCCTGTTAATAACACAGGATTTATTTAAAAGGTGTGGCCTGAAGTCTAATGTGAACAAACATACTGTAAATTGACCTACATAATTAAGTCACTACATGCACAAACATACAGATAGCTAATCTGACCAAAGAAGTATCATACTACATGATGATTAATGTGTTTATGTAACTTTTACCCATATATATATCCCAGTTTTGTTGTCTCTTGTTGGATCTGAGCTTGACCCCAGAGGGAAAGAGGAGGAAAAAAACGTATGTGTTTGCTTGTGTATGCATGCTTCTTCCAGGGCTGTAGTCAAGACCACCTTGGTCGAGTCCAAGTCAAGTCCAAGAACAGGACTTGTCGTGTCCAAGTCAAGACCGAGTCCAAAGAGGTTCGAGTCCGAGTCAAGACCGAGTCCAAGACAGGAAATAAAGGTCGTATGCATGACAGTAGCAAGACAATCATTTTGGGTTTTCACTTTCCCTCCAATGTTATTGTTATTACAATAAGATTTATTACAACATAATAAAGACACCTGGACTCGGTCGAGACCAAAAGCCCAAAAGCCATATCTGGCAAGACCAGTGGCCGAGACCGAGACAAGTCCGAGTCCAAATACTAGCGAGTACGAGACAAGTCAGAGACCACAGAAAAACGGTCTTGAGTCCTGGACTTGAGTCCAGGACCGGACTCGAGTACTACAGCCCTGGTTTCTTCTTTTATCTTTTAGAGAATGACCTCAGGACAATATTAAGATAAGAAAAAGAGTAAGTGAAAGGCAACAGAAAAGTTCTCACTTTGACCAATTGTACTGCAATTCTGTGTTATTCCTGAGCTGAAATGTAAGAGTTAGAGCCATAGTTGCAGTATGGTTAGAATTAGGTCTAGTGAAATTGGTGTTCAATTTGGCTTCAGACTTGGTTTTAGATGGTAACTTTCAGGATTTAAGGAGTATTAATTGGCTGCATATTGGTCCTCACAACAATAGCAGACCAAAGCTGTGTGTATTCATGTGTCTGTGGGAGTAGACCTTGAGCTTTCTGCCCTGATACCACGCAGTGACGAACAGAGATAAATAGACGGGTGTCTGGTATCACTGAAACACCGTTTTTTTGTGGAAACCCAAATGTGTTGACTGATGACAGCTGTGGTTTCATTTTGCGCAATGTCAAGTGCAATGGAAGTTTCGGGGGAAATCTCACTGAACTGACACTCACTCTAACTAAAAATTACATTTTTAAAATAAAGAAATACATTCAAACTTCCCTTAATCATGCATTTGTTAGTTATCACATTCACTCACAGTCAGAGCAGCAGTTATGTTTTTAGACAATGTAGCATATTCAGCTCACTCTTACACCATTGTAAATGGATTTCCAAATGGAGCTAATATTTTCTAAAGCGTCATCTTTTTCATCTTCAACCCTTCTACAATGTGAATGAATAATTTTATGGCAAAATAAAAAGCTTGATGCTTGAAACGTGTACATTTTTACTGTGAGGAGCTACTGCCGTGTTTTACACAGAGAGGCAATTGTCTGAAACAATGGCCCCGTGATTTTTTTTCTTCAAAGGGTCTGCCCTTTTCCAAAAAGTTTCCAATGATGGCTTCTCAGATGGTTCTGTGTAACAAACCATCATTGTCAGTCCATTTACATGCAAAAATGTGAAGTCGGTCTACAGGCAAGTTAATATGGAACATAAAGTTGGAACTAATACATTATGGATAGATACATATTTATACATACATTGTCAAAAAACACAAGGAAATAAAACAAATCTCTATTCTAATGAGTTTTTCGTTGGTGATTTCCCATTATTTTGTGACGTATCTGTGACTTGTTAGCCTCAGTCACCTGCTAACCCAAATAAGACATGATGCAAGTGAAGAAGCAGCACCTAATACACATATATATGTATATATATAACAGGTTTTACTATAAACACTGCCAGTAGGTCACACCCAGACAGCCCTGACAGGTCAGTCACAAACAATAAGGAGACAGGTGAGTCATCTGCATATCAATTGAATCCACTTAGAATTACGCATTGGGATTAGAATTAGAATTAGAAATAGCTATAATTAGTCCGAGGTATGTGACTGACGTTCAGCTGGACTCATTTGATTTGGCACCGCGGGGCAAAGCGACCACACAACAAAAGACTTTCTGGCACGATAAGTGTGTCAACAACCTGTTGACGGAAAACCCCCCCACCGGTGGAATAAATAGCCAGATTCCTTCCTGCACATGTGGTGTTGTGATTAATGGTTTTCGCACAAAGCCTGCAAGACTTCCTGGAGGAAGAAACTGTAAGTGGGGGTAAACACAACTATGCAGTGATAAGATAAGTTAAAACAGAAAAAAAAGACTATGTTGCACATGGAAAGGTTACAGCGCCTGTAAGGGCTAATTCAATTCCTTGTGTCCTTGAACATAGCTAAATGTCACAAGAGAGCTGATCAGAAAGCATGTGATAAAGTTATTTATATCATTGAAAACAAGAAAATATTTAACTAATTGTTGTTTTATGCCTTTGTAGCACTATAATGGGATAAGAGAAGGTGAGTAGGAAGGAGGAAGGAGGAGGGAACAAGATAAATGCAGTGATGTCAGTCCGTCCCACTCCTATTCAGTACATATGCAGCACAGCAGAGCTGAGCCTGCATACCACTTCTGCTGACGACTGCTCTGATCCCACACAAACACACACACTCATCACACCACACTCACACAGGGGCTGGAACTCAGAGCGGTGCTGGGAGATGCAACCGGCTGGCAGCCGCTGAGTAAGTCCACTTTCCCTCCTCTGTCCTCTTTCTTTCTTTCTTTCTTTCTTTCACTGTCTGTCTTTGTTGTGATTGCCTTTCTACGGCCTGTCTGAGTTCATTTATCTCTCCCACTCTCCTCTGTTGCTGCGAGATGGTCAGTGTTTTCTCACGGCTGAGGGACTTTTCAAACTTTTCTCTCAGTATGCAGTGCACATACCTTTCTCTCCTCTCCCTTCTTTTCTTTCTTTCTTTCTTTTCTCTGCATGTGAGAAAAGGCAGAAGCAAACCTCGGGTTCGTTTGCACGTTGGCGCCGAGCCAGACCTGGATGCCTTTGTGTTTGAATAACAGAGCTGAGCGTGTGGAGGTGGATTTGCGTTCTTCTCATTCACCCCTCGTGTGATGTCCGTTTTCTGAAGTGTCTCTGTGCATTGTTATTGTCTGTGATCACTTTGGTTAGTTTATGTCTTGATTTGAATATTTCCGTTGTGCGGCCATGCCCTTGATCCAATGCACACGGTTAATTCAAGGAGCTGTTGTGATGGTATAAGACTCCTCAAAGGTGAGATTCTTGTTCAGAAAAATGGAGCAATTTGCCAATGAGTGGGCTGTTTGGGAGTTAATCTTCAAGTCAGGTCCAGTTATTTATACTGCTCTCACAGACTGTAAAAAGAATGGAGGTGGCATCAGTGACGTCACCCATTGGTTTGTGGCCTGCCGTTGTGAAGCCTCAAGTTTGGCAGTTTGGCCATCGCCATCTTGTTTTGTTGAAACTGTGATTTTTGGATGAGAGGATGGAGCTGGTGAGGTGATGTGGCCAAACCAGTGTTGTCTATGGATTCAGTGGCTAAGCTAAAGGCTAAAAAGAGAAAGTTTGTCATTTTCAACCGGCGTAAGTGAGTCAATTGGTGAAATTGTATTGGTGGGTAAACACTGACCTCGGGTACAGGCACCATTCATCAGCATGTACAGCAGTACACAGAAAATCTGCCATTTTCCCTTAAGTTACAAGCTAAGGCTAGCACTAGCTAGCTAGCTTCGGTTGGCAAGGCACTACCGATCGCTAAACAAGACCTTTTTAGGCGGCCAAAATGTTCCGATCAACTTTGATGAAGTAAAAACACGGAGAGGGTCTAAGTTTTAGTCTCAGCACCCTAAACAAGTCCAGAACTATAATGTACACAGTGCCATGTTTAGCATTGCTAAGCCTCTATCATGATTGACAGGTCCATGTGTAAGCATCCCCTGCTTTATCAGAATCAGAATCAGCTTTATTTGCCACGTATGAGGACACATATGAGGAATTTTTCTTTGGAGCATCGTTACTCACACTGTGCTTACACATACAAAACAACCAAAACAAAAATATACACACTAATGTATACACATTATATACATACTCTAAACAGAAACAATATAGAGGCATGAGTGGAATGAAGAGTTCAATAAAATTATTTAGATGTGGAACACAGTGCAAAGGATACTGGGATGAATAGTACTATGTTATTATATTACAATATGAACAGTATGAACAGTATGAACATATGAACAGTTCTGAAATAGGAAATGAGAATGATGACTAAATAAAAAGATAATAAGTGAGATGTGAGAGTGTGAGAATTATTGTCTATTTTAACCCTTGTGTTGTCTTCCCGTCAACCATGAAAAAAAGTTGTAGCTTTTTCTGACATTTTTGTCACTTTTTTAATGTTGTGGGTGCTTTTTTAAAATGTTTTTTTTTCCCCAAAGTTATTTAATATGTCTAATGTTCACATTTTCAGCTTATTTTGAACGCCTATTTTTTGTGATGAAAAAACTGAGAATGGGTCAAACTTGACCCGAGGACAATATGAGGGTTAAAATAAATGGAAGCATTTACAAAATGAATATCATGCTGTATTGAAGAAGACTTTGATTGAGACCATAAAATGATTACGAGGGGGGAAATAAATCAAGGGAAAAGTGTTTTTTTTTCTCATAGACTTCTATGCAAACCGACTTCTTTTTGCAACCAGTGGAGTCGCCCCCTGCAGGAAATGAGATGGAATGGAAGTTAAAGGCTCTTCCACATTGGCTTCACCTTTCCAGCCCGGTCTATGATTGGTCTAAAACTACATGGTCCTAAAGGGCTTCACAACTTCTCCATTGTAAAAAAAAAAAAAAAACTACACTACACCCAACACACACACACACACACACACACACACACACCACACACACACAACGATTTATTATTGTGGCTTATTTGCTTCAGACTATTGTGTTTTGCTAGACAGAGCAGGATTGAATGGAGGGGACTAAACAATACAGTAGATAATAATCTCTCTC
>NW_022605577.1:152758-166350 GCF_008692095.1 Etheostoma spectabile | reverse complement strand
GAACACACACTCTTAGAGACAATGAACAAGAGCATAGATCACAAAAACGTCACTCTGAAAAACAACTGAGAAGACTTGAGAAGTGCTGCACAGAGTTGATGAATGAATGTATGCTGATTCCACAGTAGACCAATAATGCATGAAGATGTATACATATATATATATATTGTATATTAATATATATAATATATTATTAATATATATATATATATAATAATATACAGCTGCATATGTTAGCTAAAGTTTTACTTTACTCTAAGAAAACAAATCCGTAAAATAACAAAAAGTACTGTCAGCTCATTACCCGGACTTTCTACCGTAATTATAAAAACATAACATTTTCTGTTCAAACATAACATTTTCTGTTAAAACATAACATTTTTTGTTATTTAATGGTGTTGCTATATGCTATATATGGTACGATTTATGGGCTACTGCTCTTTTTATATCACAACATAAGTCATTGTATGTAAAGCAGCCATGTTCTTTATCTCTTTTAAAGTTATCGTTTTTTTTAGGCTTCACCCTATTTTCTAGGTTTTCCAGCTTTTACGTGGGATGTAAAATTGGTGTTGTTTTTAGTCCCAGTTTTGCATTCAGTCCTGCGTCAGCTGTTGAGGGCAACACATGATTGTTTACTGCTCAGTTTGGACTCAAACCATAATTATTCAAGTCTAATGTGAGGTTACGTGTAATTCTATGGTTCAACATCTACCACGCCTCAAACACTAACTGAAAGGGTGATATTTCATATTAGCCAGCTCCTCCTGAGTTACCGTAATGTCAGACTGCCCTTAAGTGCAGATTGGTCAACTCCTATCCCAGACACAAATCCTATTGGCTCTCGCTCAGAAACTCACTGTTTCACAATTTTTAAAAGTGTGTCCAGGGCGGGGACTGCTTTTAAAGTGTGTAAACACACAGTTTGAGCTGAAGGTTCCCGGTGATTTTACTCTGAGGACTTCCTGATGGAGTTATTACTAACTGATGTCTATCAGTGTCACGTGTGTTGATAAGGTGCTAAGAACAGTCATAGTGGTGTGTGTGTGTGTTTGTGTGTGTGTGTGTGTGTGTGTGTGTGTGTGTTTGTGACCTACTGTTATTGCAATAATTCAAGTGAACTGTAGTTGTCTTTTCTTTCTATCTATGTCTGTTTACCCCCAGATAGCATGCAATCATTAACGCCCTGTTGGCGTCTCTGTGGTGTGTGTTGTGTGTGTGTGTGTGTGTGTGTGTGTGTGTGTGTGGTGTGTGTGTGTGTGTTACATGCTAAACCTGTCCCTATTTACTTGTAGTGTTTGAAAGCACAGCGGCATTCTCGCGCCTACGTATGCAGAGTCAACACTGCACACACACTCTCACACTCACCACACACACACACACACACACACACACCACACACACACACACACAACCCACACACACACACACAGAGTTTATATTGTGGCTTATTGCTTCAGGACTATTGTGTTTTGCTAGACAGAGCGGATTGAATGGAGGGGAACTAACACACAGTAGATAATAATCTCTCTCTCTCTCTCTTGTCTCTCCTCTCTCTCTCTCTCTCTCTCTCTCTCTCTCTCTCTCTCACACAGCAACCTTCAGTCCGCCGGACACCCTGTGTCTTTCCCTCCAGAGAAGCCAACACTTCCTACACCACAGGAAGAGCACTTGACAAAGGACACTAAAGTGACCTCCAGCAGCTAACCCCACCTGATCCCCCATCCTTCAAAGAAAAGGGAACCTGACTCTGGAAGAGGAAAAAGGAGCATCATACCCACCACTGAAACACGACCCACTGGAAGAAGGAGAGACAGAGGGGCTGACGGCCGCCTCCGACACCCGGGAAAGAGGCAGGATGCTGCTAAGTCCTCGAGGACATGTGGGTAGACCCCGAGGTGCTGGAGGCCCTCAGTGACCAGAAGAGACCCTCTTCCTGAAGATGAGAAGAGCAGTGCGCCGCTGGACAGAGCGGAGGAGAGGGAGGAGAGAGAAGAGACAACAACAACAACAACAAGCCAAAGAAAGGTAGAATCCAACACTGTGTGTTATTGACTAGTTACACATACAGTACTCTCATTCCCTTACACTACAGTACAACCGTAATAATGGCTGTGAAATCTACAGTTATTTCCTTTAGATTGCACAGTAACATTACTGTATATGATTTTTACATAGAATACTGTAAATTCACATTAAACCTACAGCAGTCTAATATTACAGTTGAAATCACAGTAGTCAAAGCATACTGTAAAAAAAATCCCAATATAGCCACTATAGTACTGTAAAAGTAAACTAAGTATTTTCACTTATGTTGTTTGTTTATGTTGTGTTTAATTGTTTTGTATTTCCAATGAATATATAAAATACTGTAAATGGAAGTACATACTTTTACTGTAACAGAATTTACAGTACTTGCTGTACAATGTTGCCGGAAAGTTACTGTAATTTCCGTTACATTTTTTTCAGTGTATACGGTATGGTTACATAATGCAAAAGAGGAAAACACTGACTAAAGTAGCCGGAAAGGAACAGGTTTCTGGGAAATGTGGTCTTCAGTAACAGACTCTGACATGAGGTTAAAGATACTAGCTTCTCGTTACAATCACCAGCAGTTGTGCCATACTAACTTGACAAAGATACACAGACAAAATGTCAGCTGCAATACTTTTAAATGATCTTCCTCTTAAATCAGACACTTCTTCAAACAAGTATTTAACCCTTGTGTTGTCTTCCCGTCAAAATTGAAAATCAACACTTTTGTTGACGCTTTTATCGATGTTCTTTGTCTTTTTCTTACATTTGTGTCCCTTTTTTCAACACTTTTTGTCCCTTTTATGACGTTTTCAACACTACTAACACTAACTTATTAACTTTGCACATTAGTGGGATCAGATGTTGCAGGAAATATGATTTTACAGTGGAATAAGTAGATACAATTTCAAATCAGAAATTCACACAGATGTTGGTTTGGTCAGCATTGTGTTGTCGAAGTGGGAACGCAACAATTCCATTTTAAATCACATTTACAAGATTATTACTGCCATTACTTTCACATAATGTCATATAGTCCATCAATAACTACTATCTTGGATCTGCAAACACCCACACCACACACACACCACACACACACACACACACAACACACACCCACACCACACACACACACACACACCCACACACCCACACAACACACACACACACAGACACACCTTTAAACATTTTATAACAGGTGGCATATTGTTCAGATGTTATAATTGTACATTAAGCTCTTTTACAACTTATAATGACCGGAATCTCTCTCTGGGTGCACACGACACACAAGCTGCAGAGTACACACACACTTCACACACAAAGTCATGTACATTTTTCATTGCTCTGTCGTAGCTTTGTGTCCCTCTGCTCTACCTTTCAGTCCAACTCATTTGACCCAGCCTTTCTCCATCTAAAGTGACTCACAGACCCTAAAACCTCCACTGCTTCTGCTGCTCAATCTATGTGTGTGTGTGTGTGTGAAGCGGAATAAGATTGAGTAAGCTTGTGGTTTTGGTCTCCCGCCACGCTTTAAAACCTCATATAAGTTCCATTCTTTGTTCACCCAATCTGTGCCGTGTTACCTGAGAGTGGCCGAGTGCGTGTTGTCGTTACACAACATACAATCCAGTTAGGCATCTTTTTAGTCTTTTTTCACTGAGCTGTTCCGGGAAAGACGATCATTACTTGCAGCCCCTAAATGTCATGTCACTGTCATGACTTTGTTACGGGCTGCATTTCTGGTATTTTACAGGTGTGGTAGATATCTCACTTCTGTCCTGGAAATGGCCTCTATGTCTTGGAATCGCAGTTATTCCTTAGTTGTGAACACAAAGTGTGCGGGACTGACGGCCGAGACCTACGTCAGAGATGGTCTTTGACCCAAACTATACAATGTCCCCTTATGTGCTGTCATCCCTAAAATTAGAAGAGAGGAAAGAAGAAGCAGAGCTGTTTTTTTAAGAGATCTGTAGCGTCAGTTCACTGTTAGACTGATTGTCTCTATGGACTCTAGGGGTTGGGGGGATCGATCAGCATTGTATCGCGATATTTCAGTGGCAATACTGTATCGAGACACCGACGCCAAGTATCATCCATCATTATATGCACATCTTATATCATTTTTGGATATGATTTGAAATTGGCTAAATTTCAATTGGAAAAAGGTAATGAATTGCAATCTAACGTCATATTGCAATATGTTTAAAATCGCGATTAATCGTATTGTGACAAGTATCGTGATGCTTCGTATCGGAGGCCTTTGGTGACCCCCCCCCCCCCACGGACTCCTTTCTCGTTCTCCGTGTCGTTAAAGGTAAATCTGGCAGAAAAGTGTGCTGTACACATCCCCCTTAAGTTTCAATTTTCAACCACACACCCCCTCCCAATCAGTGATGTCATGTTGGTGTTTTACCTCATGGAAAACACCTGTTTGTACACATTTTCCATGTTTCCCCCGTGTATGGACCTTTTTCACAGCAGACATTCTGACTTGTCATAGTAACAACCTGAAATACCCTGTGTGTTAAATGTAAGAATAATAATGTGTTGCGTGAAGGCAGCTAACAAGAAACGTTGACATAAGTTAACCATTTGCAATGAATTTAGTGAAGAGTCAGTCGATGGCTGTAAACTTAGAGGGGGTTTCTGTTACACTACCCAGGTCTGATCTGGTCTGACAGGAATGAGGTCCCTGCTTGAACTTTTTGTACTGATCCTGCATTATTCAACATGAATGATGTTTTGCAGTGAGACACATGAACTTACTCCAAAGAGACAGAAAAACAGTGAGATTTGCTGCTGTGGTGTGGTTCCCCAGCCTACACTTATAGGACAGCACCACCTCTGGATCAAGCAAGAATAACAATTTCTGAGATTGCTTTTTGCTGAATCTTGAGAGATTGCAAGCTTACCCTTTCATTTTTTTTCCTTCTTATCTTTTCTTCCCCTCCAGCTGAAAAACAAGCATGTGAGTGGCGCTGGGTCGGGACGGCGATGTGAGCGTCCGCGTGATCGGAGAGGGGAACGAGTTCGGTCCTCCGAACCCTCCAGAGCCTCATGAACAACAGGTAATAAACACAAGACCTACTTAAAAAGCACACACCACACACACACACACACACACACACACCACCACACACGCGCACACACACCACTATATACACACACTGACTCATTGGGCTTTTTTGTCATTGACCTAAATGTGATGAGATGTATAAAACAGACATCGTAGCAACAGTATCCATTTGCTGGATTTTTATGATTGTTTGCAGCAGTAGGCTGAAGAGACAAGGTGTGGTTGATTTTTGAATTAGTGTTAAAAAAAAAAATGAACTACTTGTTTCTTCAAAACATAGACTAAAATGAGATCCTCACCTCTACCATGTCCCCCATCACATGGGTTTCAGATTGTCTTCATGTGCTTTCATTTTCTGACGTCCAATGTGTCCATACGTTTGAATGTCCAGAATGTGCTAATCTTTGAATTACTTTTAACTTTAACACTGATAGCTTTGTCTCGGGGCTCATCCACTGTTTTTCTAACCAACGCGAAATCCGCCTTAAAAAGCCTTCAGTCCCTCACAATTGACATAACTGTGATTGATAAGTCATCGGGCCTTGGTCAGCGAGCCGTCTCCTCCTCCTAATTGGATTAGAGAGTATTTGCTGTATGACCACTGAGGATTGATTGAAAGTTAGGACGGCTGTCTGTGGGACTAAAAATGCTATCTTTGTCTACCAGACGTAGATGTAATTTATAGGGCTTGGGGGCCCTTGGTCAATGGCCAGTGTACCTTATCCCAAAAACCTACCAGTTCCCTTACATATAGATATTTGCAGACATTGTGCAGCACAAAGGCCTAAATTGGTTCAGAAAATGAAGTGTTTGACGTTCAAATTTTCAATTTGGCTTTAAAGTGGAGATCTCAACTACCCCCCCCCCCCCACCCCTCCAATGTTTAACCAAACTCACGCCCTTGCTTCCAGAGTCCACGGGATAATTGAACTGCGTCCGTCGGTGGACTCGCTGCCAGGGAAAGAGGCCCGCAGCTCGACTTGAAGCGAGACATCCAGCTGTCCCTCGCAGATGTTATGGTGAGTTTGTGTGTTTGTTTGCGGGTTTGAAGTGGGGGGGGGGGGGTGGGGTAGGATGGATGAAGACTGTATCAGGTCTTACCATCACACTGTGTCCCGCATGCATTCAGAATGACCGAGCTCCAGCACGCGAGCAGTGGGACAGGAGACTCCTGCAGCGCTGATGGCGAGCCAAAGGACCCCGCCGAGGACAGCGACAGCGATCAGGCTCGTACGCCTCGGCGACTGGACTCCTCTCTACAGCCCCATTTTAGTACCATGGCAACCAGGCCCCGCTCAAAGACAAGCTCCCAGACACAAGAGGGCCAGGCCACGGACAGAGGTAAGAAACAAGGTGGAGGGAAGAGGTGAGAGAAACCTCATTTATGACTCTATGATTTCTCATTTCCAGATTCTATTAGGTAAACTACAAGTACTACCACATTGTACATAATACACCCTATTCATACAAATGAAAGTCCCCAACATTTAACAGCAAAAGTCCTTACAGTACAATCAAGAAGTATAGACAAGGTAATATGAACTGTAACTGAGGTACTAAATTTAAATACACCAACAAAATAATATCATTTATTATTTAGGGAAAGCCACTTCCACAGTGTTATAATATAAATTTCATTATTGATATTATCAGTAATGCTAACATGTGCATGTCATATTGCAGGTTGAGGTGCGCTCATATCTATGGGATGGGATTTGCTTTTTATTTGCACCATTGCCTCATATTTGATAATGCATCATCATTTATTTATGAATTATAATACTAACCACTATTTCATTACTTGCAATATTTAAAACTTAATATCTTGATGTCATTACTGTGAATATTTAATACTCAGGACGTTTGATACACTAATAACTAATTTTTCATAATGTGAATACAAACCCTTTATATTTCTTATTATGTTATATACAGTATGTATATAGTGCTCTAGAACGTGCACCATATCCCCCCCCCCTCTCTTTTTTTCTTCTCTACTACACTAGTTACATTTTATATTTTTATATTTTTTTATGTAGTGGTACTGCTCTTGTATAACGACATAAGGCATTCTGTTCTTCCCTCTCTAAAACTGATCAAAGTTTGCTAATAAGATAAATGTCCAATAAATGGAGAGGAGTACATTTCCCTCTGAATGTAGCGGAGCATAAGTTGCAAAATAAAAATGGAAATACACGAGCAAGTGTGTTGACAATACACAATAAAGTACGTACCAACCTGCTTGCATCACATGTACTTTGTCAGAAAGAGAATCTACCGGCTTGCTCGTTGTGGGCTAAAAAAAACGTGTGTCTTTTTGTGATTAGTTTCATGGATTGAAGGTTTTAAAGCTAATAAATCTTTCCAGAACATGATGGTATCACAGAGCAGCCAAAGTTACGTGGAACACAGTGTCGGGAGAGTAGAGCTGCTGCCTGAAAGGACATCAGCGTGAGTTATTAGACCTCAACTCAGGCAAGTCTCAGAGAAACTCACACTGTCCCTCTCTCTCTCTGTCCACTCCTCAGAAGAGACAAAGTCCGAGCATGGGGGCGCGTGGCGCAGCTCGAAGGCCTTCACAGAGGATCCTCACAGCGCTCGTGTCCACAACAACCTGCAATACCTGCCAAAACCTGCTCACCTACAGAAAAGAAGCACGCCGCTGGTCCATTAAGACATGTCCAGTCCTGCTACTAGAGGACACTGGGACCCCGCACAGAGACACAGCCCCGCTGTGCTTATTGATCGAGCCCGGGCTCAGGTATAGACACTGATGGACATACACTGGAGGAATCCTTACTTGAACCCTGAGATTGAACAGAACTGAGATGTTAGGACTCTTCATGACCGAAAGTCAGACAGAGAAACTTCAGGGAGGGGGGGAAGGAGTGGACCGGTGGGGGGTGCTTGGGGTCGGAGTGAGAGGAAAAACTTGAAAACTGTTCAAATGGAGTCACCGTGAATGGTAAAAACCAAGTGTTTTGCCGAGTTCTCACATGGTTTTTGTGATTGACATGGCGGACGCAGAGAGACCGTCCAACTGATTATTGACCCTAAGTGGGGGAAAAACCTGTTAATGAAGTTTTGTTTTTCAAAAGTCACAGCAGGTGTACCGGAACTAAAACGTATCATTTGATCAAAATCCATCCAGGTCATTTTATCCTGTTCAAAAGCTTAAACTGTTTTAAATGTATCTTATACGTAACTCGTTACTGGATTGTTTCGACGCCACTGACTCTCACCACCATGCATCTTCATCCATTATCTCAATCACAGTGGTCGGGGGGGGGTGTTCATGTGAATAGTAAATACTCATCTAGTGCCTTATATCCTTGCCCTTTCCCTTCCTGGCACTGCCAGGTGCTCTTGAGCAAGGCACCAAACCCCCCTCGACCGCTCCAGGCGCTGCTCCAACACTGGCAACCCCCCCCCCCCCCCCCCACTCTGACATCTTTCCATTAACGCATGTATAGCCTAGTATGTGTGTGTATTTCAGGCTTGTGTGTAATAACACAGAGTGTACATGTAATTTCCCCATAGGGGATAATAAAGAGTATCCATTATTATTATTAATGTTATTATTATTGACCACTGTATCCACTTGAACTATCTGGGACCCTAATGCCCCCCCCCCCCCCCCAACCCCCCGACCCTTGAACCACCACCTTAACAGGTCTGCTTTCTAAGTTTTTTTATGTGAATGTGTGGTTTATGATGACGTCACAACCCAACTATGATCCACCAAGATTGGGTTTTAAAGATTTTTGGGTTCTCCGGCACATTGGGTGTCCTTAGAAACAATACACAAGCAAGGCACTGAACACCACCCCCCCCCCCTCCTCAACCGCAACCCACTCACTGTGACATCACCATTATGCATGTAGAGGACCTGAGCATGTGTGTGTATTTCAGGCCAGTGTGTAATTTCAATAAAGAGGGTAAATAGATTAAACGCACTCAGGTCTTAGAATTGAGGGTGTTACACTCAATAGGAACTAAGGAAGTAGCTCTTTATTATCTATCCTGGGGTCTTCATAGTTTCATAGTTTTTTAAGCCAAAGAACCCCTTAACGGAAAAGAGAGACGGAGCAGGGACCCCCTACAGCATATTTTGTGTAAAATCCACCTGGGCCTGCAATGACATGTAGGCGGCCTAAAGCCTTTATATGTGCATTTTTATCGCTTGTGTTGTCTTCCCGCCAACTATGAAAGAAAACGTTTTTTCAATATTATCGCTTTTTCAACATTTGTCACTCTTTCAATGTTTTGTGCATTTTTTTATTATTTGTTTCAAGTTTTTTTTTAAGATTTTTGAGTTTTTTTCCCCCCCAAAATCTATTTTGACGGCCCATTTTTTCCGACAATTTTAAAAAAAACTGAAAACGGGTCAAATTGACCCAAGGACAACATGAGGGTTATGCCTAGAATGCTAAGCTATTTAATAGCCTATAGTTGTTGGCGTGATTCTATCATTTACTTGTATTATTTTACATGTGGCCACAGTGGATTAGGGACTACAGGCCAGTAAGCCGTAGAATTTATATAGCTGATAATACTTAAAGTTTGAAAAAACTTTTAAAAAGAATTTACAATAATTTGGTGTCCCCTCCCTGCATTGACTGAGGACCCCCTAAGGGTTCCGAACCCCCTGTTGAAGATCTCTGATCTATGATATTTGAAATATCTTGACTGCTAAATAAAATGGATTACCATGAACATTGTATGTTCATGTTACCAACAAGGCTTTGACTTCATGTAGTGCGATGTTTCTTGCCATAGCACCAACATCTGATCTATATTTTGCATCATGATCCACTTTTAATATTCCCATCAGCCGAATCTGTACTTTGTGTAAATGCTAATTACATTGCAACATGCCCAACAGAGTAAAGACTATCATTACATTTTACCCAAAGCAACTTACAACTGCGATTGACATCAGAGGTCGCATATCCTGGAGCAACTAGGGGTTAAGTGCCTTGCTCAGGGACACATTGGTTGATGTACGGCGTGGGAATTGAACCCAGGAGCTCCCCACCAAAGGCATGTGTCATGCCCGCTGCACCATCACCACCCAAACTCATACTGTACCTCCAAATTTCCACGTTGCAGTGTCATTGTGAGCATGGCAGCACACTGACGTTAGCATTTTAGCTCACAGCATGGCTGAGAGAGAGAGAGGGCGATCCGGGCAACCAGGGCAGGACAAAACAGCGTGGAGTAAAACGAATCGCCGGTGTAACAGAGATGTCTTCTTAATTTTAGGTTTTATTTTTTACGTTTTGATGTGGGTTCTACCTTCCTCGGAGTCCTTCAGAGACTCCTGTTATTCGAAGGGCCAACACTAATTTGACGGATTAAGATCAACTTTAACCCTCCTGTTGTCCTTGGGTCAAATTTGACCCGTTCACAAAAACTTTCTACATCAAAATATGACAAATGGACCAATCTTGAAAAAAGAAACCTACAAAAACGCAGACAAAAATGAAAAATCAACAATAATATTTCTTTAAACCTTCTTGGGAAAGTGACCGAAACATTGGAACAAGTGACGGAAAAAAAACATTGGAAAAGGCGACAAAAATAAAAATTGGAACTAAAACGTATCTCTCTCTGTCTCTCTCTCTCTCTCTCTCTCTCTCTCTCTCTCTCTCTCTCTCTACAACAGCAACCTTCAGTCCATCCGGACACACTGTGTCTTTCCCTCCAGAGAAGCCAACACAGTCCTACACCACAGGAAGAGCACTTGACAAAGGACACTAAAGTGACCTCCAGCAGCTAAACCACCTGATCCCCCATCCTTCAAAGAAAAGGGAACCTGACTCTGGAAGAGGAAAAAGGAGCGATCATACCCCACCACTGAAACACGACCCACTGGAAGAAGGAGAGACAGAGGGGCTGACGGCCGTCTCCGACACCCGGGGAAAAGAGGCAGGATGCTGGCTAAGATCCTCGAGGACATGTGGGTAGACCCCGAGGTGCTGGAGGCCCTCAGTGAGGACCAGAAGAGGACCCTCTTCCTGAAGATGAGAGAGGAGCAGGTGCGCCGCTGGACAGAGCGGGAGGAGAGGGAGGAGAGGGAAGGAAGAGACAACAACAACAACAACAAGCCAAAGAAAGGTAGAATCCAACACTGTGTGTTATTGTACTAGTTACACATACAGTACATCTCATTCCCTTACACTACAGTACACCGTAAATAATGGCTGTGAAATCTACAGTTATTTCCTTTAGATTGCACAGTAACATTACTGTATATGATTTTTACAGTAGAATACTGTAAAGTTCACATTAGAACCTACAGCAGTCTAAATATTACAGTTGAAATCACAGTAGTCAAAGCATTACTGTAAAAAAATCCCAATATAGCCACTATAGTACTGTAAAAAGTAAACTAATGTATTTTCTACTTATGTTGTTTGTTTATGTTGTGTTTAATTGTTTTGTATTTTACAATGAATATATAAAATACTGTAAATGGAAGTACAGTACTTTTACTGTAAACAGAATTTACAGTAACTTGCTGTACAATTGTTGCCGGAAAGTTACTGTAAATTTTCCGTTACATTTTTTTCAGTGTATACGAGTATGGTTAACAGTAATGCAAAAGAGGAAAACACTGACTAAAGTAGCCGGAAAGGAACAAGGTTTCTGGGAAATGTGGTCTTCAGTAACATGACTCTGACATGAGGTTAAAGATACTAGCTTCTCGTTACAATCCACCAGCAGTGTGCCATAACTAACTTGACAAAGATACACAGACAAAATGTCAGACTGCAATACATTTTAAATGATCTTCCTCTTAAATCAGACACTTCTTCAAACAAGTATTTAACCCTTGTGTTGTCTTCCCGTCAAAATTGAAAATCAACACTTTTGTTGACGCTTTTTATCGATGTTCTTTGTCTTTTTCTTACATTTGTGTCCCTTTTTTCAACACTTTTTGTCCCTTTTATGACGTTTTCAACACTACGTAACACTAACTTATTAACTTTGCACATTAGGTGGGATCAGATGTTGCAGGAAATATGATTTTACAGTGGAATAAGTAGATACAATTTCAAATCAGAAATTCACACAGATGTTGGTTGCTGGTCAGCATTGTGTTGTCGAAGTGGGAACGCAACAATTTCCATTTTTAAATCACATTTACAATGAATTACTATTACTGCCATTACTTTCACATAATGTCATATAGTCCATCAATAACTACTATCTTGGGATCTGCAAACACACACACCACCACACACACACACACACACACACACACACACACACACACACACCACACACCACACACACACACACACACCCACCACAACCACACACACACACACACACACAGACACACATTTAATACATTTTATAACAGGTGGCATATTGTTCAGATGTTATAAAATTGTACATTTAAGCTCTTTTACAACTTATTAATGACCAGAAATCTTCTCTCTGGGTGCACACGACACACAAGCTGCAGAGTAACACACACACTTCACACACAAAGTCATGTACAGTCTTTTCATTGCTCTGTCAGTAGCTTTAGTGTCCCTCTGCTCTACCTTTCAGTCCAACTCATTTGACCCAGCCTTTCTCCATCTAAAGTGACTCACAGACCCTAACACCTCCACTGCTTCTGCTGCTCAATCTATGTGTGTGTGTGTGTGTGAAGCGGAATAAGATTGAGTAAGCATTGTGGTTTTGGGGCGTCGCCGCCACGCTTTAAACCTCATATTAAGTTCCATTCTTTGTTCACCCAATCTGTGCCGTGTTACCTGAGAGTGGCCGAGTGCGTGTTGTCGTTACACAACATACAATCCAGTTAGGCATCTTTTTAAGTCTTTGTTCACTGAGCTGTTGCCGGGAAAGACGATCATTACTTGCAGGCCCGTAAATGTCATGTCACTGTCATGACTTTGTTACGGGCTGCATTTCTGGTATTTTACAGGTGTGGTAGATATCTCACTTCTGTCCTGGAAATGGCCTCTATGTCTTGGAATCGCAGTTATTACTTAAGTGTGTGAACACAAAGGTGTGCGGGACTGACAGGCCGAGACCTACGTCAGAGATGGTCTTTGACCCAAACTATACAATGTCCCCTTATGTGCTGTCATTCCCTAAAATATGAAGAGAGAGAAGAGAGAAGCAGAGCTGTTTTTTTAAGAGATCTGTAGCAGTCAGTTCACTGTTAGGAGCTGATTGTCTCTATGGACTCTAGGGGTGGGGGTGGGGGGATCGATACAGCATTGTATCGCGATATTTCAGTGGCAATACTGTATCGAGACACCGACGCCAAGTATCAATCCATCATTATATGACATCATTATATCATTTTTGGGGATATGATTTGAAATTGGCTAAAAATTTCAAATTGGAAAAAGGTAATGAATTGCAATCTAACGCATCATATTGCAATATGTTTAAAATCGCGATTATATCGTATTGTGACAAGTATCGTGATGCTATCGTATCGGGAGGCCTTTGG
>NW_022605577.1:151871-152748 GCF_008692095.1 Etheostoma spectabile | reverse complement strand
CCCCCCCCACGGACTCCTTTCTCGTTCTCCTGTGTCTTTTAAAGGGTAAATCTGGCAGAAAAGTGCTGCTGTACACATCCCCCTTAAGGATTTCAATTTTCAAGCCACACCCCCTCCCAATCAGTGATGTCATTGTTGGTGTTTTACCTCATGGAAAACACCTGTTTGTACACATTTTCCAGTGTTTCCCCCAGTGTATGGACCTTTTTCACAGCAGACATTCTGACTTGTCATAGTAACAACCTGAAATACCCTGTGGGTGTTAAATGTAATGGAATAAATATGTGTTGCGTGAAGGCGAGCTAACAAGAAACGTTGACATAAGTTAACCATTTGCAATGAATTTAGTGAAAGAGTCAGTCGATGGCTGTAAACTTTAGAGGGGGTTTCTGTTAAACTACCCAGGTCTGATCTGGTCTGACAGGAATGAGGTCACTGCTTTGAACTTTTGTACTGATCCTGCATTATTCAAACATGAATGATGTTTTGCAGTGAGACACATGAACTTACTCCCAGAAAGAGACAGAAAAACAGTGAGATGTTGCTGCTGTGTGTGGTTCCCCAGGCTCTACACTTATAGGACAGCACCACCTTCTGGATCAAAGCAAGAATAACAATTTCTGAGATTGCTTTTTGCTGAATCTTGTGGAGAGATTGCAAGCTTACCCATTTCATTTTTTTTCCTTCTTATCTTTTCTTTTCCCCTCCAGCTGAAAACAAGCATGTGAAGTGGCTGCTGGGTCGGGACGGCGATGTGAGCGTCCGCGTGATCGGAGAGGTGGACGAGTTCAGGTCCTCCGAACTCCTCCAGAGCCTCATGAACAACAGGTAATAAACACAAAGACCTACTTTAAAAGCACACACACACACACACACA
>NW_022605577.1:149847-151861 GCF_008692095.1 Etheostoma spectabile | reverse complement strand
CACACACACACACACACACACACACGCGCACACACACACACATATAGACACACACTGACTCATTTGGGCTTTTTTTGTCATTGACCTAAATGTGATGAGATGGTATAAAAGCAGACTCCGTAGCAACAGTATCCATTTGCTGGATTTTTATGATTGTTTTGCAGCAGTAGGCTGAAGAGAACAAGGTGTGGTTGATTTTTGAATTAGTGTTAAAAAAAAAAAAATGAACTACTTGTTGCTTCAAAAACATAGACATAAAATGAGATCCATCACCTCTACCATGTCCACCCATCACATGGGTTTCAGATTGTCTTTCATGTGCTTTCATTTCTGACGTCCAATGTGTCCATACGTTTTGAATGTCCAGAATGTGCTAATTCCTTTGAATTACTTTTAACATTTAACACTGATAGCTTTGTCTCGGGGCTCATCCACGTGTGTTCTAAACCAACGCGAACATCCGCCTTAAGAAAGCCTTCAGTCCCTTCAACAATTGACATAACTGTGATTGATAAGATCATGGGCCTTGGTCAGCGAGCCGTCTCCTCCTCCTAATTGGATTAGAGAAGTTATTTGCTGTATGACCAACTGGAGGATTGATTGAAAGGTTAGGACGGCTGTCTGTGGGACTAAAAAATGCTATCTTTGTCTACCAGACGTAGATGTAATTTATAAGGGGCTTGGGGGCCCTGTGGTCAAAACTGGCCAGTGTAACTTATCCCAAAAACCTACCAGAATTCCCTTTACATATAGATATTTGCAGACATTGATGCAGAAAAGGCCTAAATTGGTTCAGAAAATGAAGTGTTTGACGTTCAAATTTTCAATTTGGCTTTAAAGTGGAGATCTCAACTACCCCCCCCCCCCCACCCCCTCCAATGTTTAACCCAAACTCACGCCCTTGCTTCCAGAGTCCACGGGGATAATTTGAACTGCGTCCAGTCGGTGGACTCGCTGCCAGGGAAAGAGGCCCAGCAGCTCGACTTGAAGCGAGACATCCAGCTGTCCCTCGCAGATGTTATGGTGAGTTTGTGTGTTTGTTATGCGGGTTTGAAGTGTGGGGAGGGGGGGTTGGGGTAGGATGGATGAAGACTGTATCAGGGTCTTACCATCACACTGTGTCCCGCATGCATTCAGAATGACGCAGCTCCAGCACGCGAGCAGTGGGACGAGGAGGACTCCTGCAGCGCTGATGGCGAGCCAAAGGACCCCGCCGAGGACAGCGACAGCGAATCAGGCTCGTACGACCTCGGCGACTGGACTCCTCTCTACAGGCCCCATTTTAGTAGCCATGGCAACCAGGCACCGCTCAAAGACAAGCTCCCAGACACAGAGAGGGCCAGCGCACAGGACAGAGGTAAGAAAACAAGAGTGGAGGGAAGAGGTGGAGAGAAACCTCATTTATGACTCTATGATTTCCTCATTTCCAGATTCTAATTAGGTAAAACTACAAGTACTACCACATTGTACATATACACCTATTCATACTAAATGAAAGTCCCCAACATTTTAACAGCAAAAGTACTTACAGTACACATCAGAAGAAAGTATAAGACAAGGTAATATGAACTGTAACTGAGGTACTAAATATTAAATACACCAACAATAATACATTTATTAATTTAGCAGGAAAGCCACTTCCACAGTGTTATAATATAAATTTCATTATTGGATTATTATCAGTAATGCCTTAACATGTGCATGTCATATTGCAGGTTGAGGTGGAGCTCATATCTATGGGATAGGGATTTGCTTTTTAATTTGCACCATTGCCTCATATTTGATAATGCATCATCATTTATTTATGAATTATTAATACTTAACCACTTATTTCATTACATTGCAATATTTAAAACTTAATATCTTGATGTCATTACTGTGCAATATTTAATACTCAGGACGTTTGATACACTAATAACTATATTTTTGCATAATGTGAATACAAACCCTTTATATTTCTTATTATGTTATATACAGTATGTATATAGTTGCTCTCAGGAACTGTGCACCATAT
>NW_022605577.1:146027-149837 GCF_008692095.1 Etheostoma spectabile | reverse complement strand
TCTCTTTTTTTCTTCTTCTACTACACTAGTTACATTTTATATTTTTTATATTTTTTTATGTAAAGTGGTACTGCTCTTGTATAACGACAATAAAGGCATTCTGTCTTCCATCTTCTATAAACTGATCAGAAGTTTTGCTAATAAGATAAATGTCCAATAAATGGAGAGGAGTACATTTCCCTCTGAATGTAGCGGAGCATAAAGTTGCAAAATAAAAATGGAAATACACGAGCAAAGTGTTGACAATACACAATAAATGTACGTACCAACACTGCTTGCATCACATGTACTTTGTCAGAAAGAGAATCTACCGGCTTGCTCGTTGTGGGCTAAAAAAAACATGTGTGTCTTTTTTGTGATTATGTTTCATGGATTGAAGGTTTTAAAGCTAAATAAATCATTTCACAGAACATGATGGTATCACAGAGCAGCAAAGTTACGTGGAACACAGTGTCGGGAGAGTAGAGCTGCTGCCTGAAAGGACATCAGCGTGAGTTATTAGACCTTCAACTCAGGCAGATCTCAGAGAAAACTCACACTGTCCCTCTCTCTCTCTGTCCTCCTCAGAAGAGACAAAGTCCGAGCATGGGGGCCGCGTGGCGCAGCTCAGGAAGGCCTTCACAGAGGATCCTCACAGCGCTCGTGTCCACAACAAACCTGCAATACCTGCCAAACCTGCTCACCTACAGAAAAGAAGCACGCCGCTGGTCCATTAAGACATGTCCAGCCTGCTACTAGAGGACACTGGGACCCCGCACAGAGACACAGCCCCGCTGTGCTTATTGGATCGAGCCCTGGCTCAGGTATAGACACTGATGGACATACACTGGAGGAAATCCTTACTTGAACCCTGAGATTGAACAGAACTGAGATGTTAGGACTCGTTTCATGGACCGAAAGTACAGACAGAGAAACGTCAGGGGAGGGGGGGGAAGGAGTGGACAGGTGGGGGGGTGCTTGGGGTCGGAGTGAGAGGAAAAACTTGAAAACTGTTCAAATGGAGTCAACCTGAATGGTAAAAACCAAGTGTTTTGCCGAGTTGCTCACATGGTTTGTGTGATTGACATGGCGGACGCAGAGAGACGCGTCCAACTGATTATTGACCCTAAGGTGGGGGAAAAACCTGTTAATGAAGTTTTGTTTTTCAAAAGTCACGAGCAGGTGTACCAGGAACTAAAACGTATCATTTGATCAAAATCCTATCCAGGTCATTTTATCCTGTTCAAAAGCTTTAAACTGTTTTAAATGTAGTCTATATACGTAACTCGTTACTGGACTTGTTTCGACGCCACTGACTCTCACCACCATGCATCTTCATCCATTATCTCAATCACAGTGGTGCGGGGGGGGGGGTGTTCATGGTGAATAGTAAATACTCATCTAGTGCCTTTATACCTTGCCAGTTCCCCTTCCTGGGCACTGCCAAGGTGCTCTTGAGCAAGGCACCAAACCCCCCTCGACCGCTCCAGGCGCTGCTCCAACACTGGCAGCCCCCCCCCCCCCCCCACTCTGACATCTTTCCATTAACGCATGTATAGGACCTGAGTTGTGTGTGTATTTCAGGCTTGTGTGTAATAACAACAGAGTGTACATTGTAATTTCCCCATAGGGGATTAATAAAGAGTATCATTATTATTATTAATGTTATATTATTGACCCGCTGTATCACTTGAACTATCTGGGACCCTAATGCCCCCCCCCCCCCAACCCCCCGACCCTGAACACCACCTTAACAGTCTGCTTTCTACATGTCTTTTTATGTGAATGTGTGGTTTATGATGACGTCACAACCCCAACTATGATCCACCAAGATTGGGTTTTAAAGATGTTTTGGGTTCTCCGGCACATTGGGTGTCATTAGAAACAATAACAAGCAAGGCACTGAACACCACCCCCCCCCCCTCCTCAACCGCAACCCACTCACTGTGACATCACCATTAATGCATGTAGAGGACCTGAGCATGTGTGTGTATTTCAGGCCAGTGTGTAATTTCAATAAAGAGGGTAAATTAGATTAATTACGCACTCAGGTCTTAGAATTGAGGGTGTTAACATCAATAGGAACTAAGGAAGTGTAGCTCTTTATTATCTATCCTGGGTCTTCATAGTTTCATAGTTTTTTAAGCCAAAGACCCCTTAACGGAAAGAGAGACGGAGCAGGGACCCCCTACAGCATATTTTGTGTAAAATCCACTGGGCCTGCAATGACATGTAAGGCGGCCTAAAGCCTTTATATGTGCATTTTTATCTCTTGTGTTGTCTTCCCGCCAACTATGAAAAGAAAACGTTTTTTCAATATTATCGCTTTTTCCAACATTTGTCACTCTTTCAATGTTGTGGGTGCATTTTTTTATTTATTTGTTTCAAAGTTTTTTTTTAAGATTTTTGAGTTTTTTTCCCCCCCAAAATCTTATTTTGACGGCCCATTTTTTCCGACAATTTTTAAAAAAAACTGAAAACGGGTCAAATTTGACCCAAGGACAACATGAGGGTTAATGCCTAGAATGCTAAGCTATTAAAATAGCCTAATAATTGTTGGCGTGATTCTATCATTTTACTTGTATTATTTTACATGTGGCACAGTGGATTAGGGACTACAGGCCAGTAAGCCGTGAGAATTTATATATGCTGATAATACTTTAAAGTTTTGAAAAAAACTTTTAAAAAGAATTTACAATAATTTGGTGTCCCCTCCCTGCATTGACTGAGGACCCCCTAAGGGTTCCGAACCCCCTGTTGAAGATCTCTGATCTATGATATTTGAAATATCTTGACTGCTAAATAAAATGGATTACCATGAAACATTGTATGTTCATGTTACCAACAAGGCTTTGACTTCATGTAGTGCTGATGTTTCTTGCCATAGCACCAACATCTGATCTAATATTTTGCATCATGATCCACTGTTTAATAATTCCCATCAGCCGAATCTGTACTTTGTGTTAAATGCTAATTAGCATTGCAACATGCCCAACAGAGTAAAGACTATCATTACATTTTACCCAAAGCAACTTACAACTGCGATTGACATCAGAGGTCGCATATCTCTGGAGCAACTAGGGGTTAAGTGCCTTGCTCAGGGACACATTGGTTGATGTACGGCGGTGGGAATTGAACCCAGAGCTCCCACACCAAAGGCATGTGTCATGCCCGCTGCACCATCACCACCCAAACTCATACTGTACCTCCAAATTTCCACATGTTAGCATTGTCATTGTGAGCATGGCAGCACACTGACGTTAGCAGTTAGCTCACAGCATGGCTGAGAGAGAGAGAGGGCGATCCGGGGCAACCAGGGCAGGACAAAACAGCGTGGAGTAAAAACGAATCGCCGGTGTAACAGAGATGTCTTCTTAATTTTATTGGTTTTATTTTTTAACGTTTTGATGTAGGGTTCTACCTTCATCGGAGTCCTTCAGAGACTCCTGTTATACCGAAGGGCCAACACTAATTTGACGGATTAAGATCAACTTTAACCCTCCTGTTGTCCTTGGGTCAAATTTGACCCGTTCACAAAAACTTTCTACATCAGAACTATGACAAAAGTGACCAATCTTGAAAAAAGAAACCTACAAAAACGCAGACAAAAATGAAAAAATCAACATAAATATTTCTTTAAACCTTTCTTGGGAAAGTGACCGAAAACATTTGGAACAAGTGACGGAAAAAAACATTGGAAAAGGCGACAAAAAAATGTAAAAAAATGGACTAAAACGTGATTAAAAATTAACAAAAGAATTGGAATAAAAGTGACAAAAACGTCGAGAAATGGAAGGAAACAACAACAACAAAATGTTGAAATTTCAACCC
>NW_022605577.1:145304-146017 GCF_008692095.1 Etheostoma spectabile | reverse complement strand
AACACAAAGTTGCAGGTCAATGGGAAGACAAAATAAGGGTTAAAGTAATACCAAGGTGTTTCCCTAGATTTTTAAAAGACCAAGGTGCACGTATTTGACAGGGGTTTTGTTATTTCAATAAAAATAAAAAAAAGAAGCAGTGACCATGACCATATCTGTGTCTCAAAGATTGGAAAAGCTAGATCAGATTTAATAAATAACACTTAAAAAGCTCAAAGACAAAAGAAGTCCACTGGGGACTGACTATACCAGGAAGTCTTTAGTTCACTTTGATGCTCACGTTGATCTAACATTCATTCTGGCTCTCTTAGCTGCCTAAAACGGGAGAAAAAAAAATCATAATTGTAGGAAAAACCCTGCATACTAAATAATTAATTGTACATTTTTGACCTATGATATAGCAGTTTGACAAAAAGTTCTTATTACAAGGTCCACTCACTTGGTTCTTCCAGAGCAATCGGCCACATCTCAACACGGCTATCATGTGACCGAACGTTCATACTCATGTCACATGATAACGTCCGACCCATCTCCATGACAACTGAAACAACAGATAACACAACATGAGGCTTACGGCTTTGGAAACCAAGTAAATGGGCCTCGTGATTGAGAGCTATTTTTTGTCAAACGGGGTATTAATTATTCCATTACATCCAGTCGACGTCTGAAGTCTACCCCACACACACACACACACACACACACACACACACACC